>NC_132787.1:71767790-71932790 GCF_048418805.1 Vulpes vulpes
AGCCACCAGAGGAGTTTGGGCTTCCACTCTGGCTAGCAGGATGCCAGTGCTGGTCAACCATACATGATCTTCACCACAGCAAACTGGAATCTCCAATTTTTCAAACTAATTGTAGGAAGAGAGAGCAACTGGGTGATCAGAGGGTGATCAGAAAATCACGGAATGTTTGGTAAGAGATTTAGGCCTTGCTGTGAAGGCAGGTGAAAAGGCAAACCAGGGCGAGAGCTGAGAGAAGACCATTCCCTCCAGGAAGAGGGAACAGCAGTGCAAAGGCCCCAAGGCAGAAAGTTTCTAGCAAGGATGCCATCATAACTCCAGCAGGATAAGTGAAGAGGAAAGCAGGAGGAAACGTCAGAGAGGCGAGCAAGACCAGGCCACACTAAAGCTAGGGCAGGCTTTTGTGAGAGGAGCAAGATGAGCTGACCTAATGTGTGAACAGGATCACTCTGGTGGCCATGAAGAATAGACTACGGAGGGATCCGGGCAGATGCAAGAAAGTCAGTTAGAAGTTTCCAAAAGAATCCAAGCAAGAGAACACAGTCGTAGTGACAGAACTGAGATATGTTCAGGTTCTGGATATATTCCAAAAGCTAAAGCTAATAATAGAACTTGCTGATGAATCAGTTAATTAAAAGGATGAAGTTGCCATCAATCAAGATAGAGGAGAGAAGGGGATGGGACAAGAGCAGAGGGGAAGTTCAGAAAACTGGCCTGGGCCCTGTTGAGTCAAGATGTCAAGCAATCAGGTGGGGAGGTTGAACTGGTAGGTGGATGCAAGAATCTGGACTTTGAGAGAGGCCTGGGTCAGAGATAAAAAGGGGGTAATGTCACTATTTAGATGTTATTTCAGGGGCAGCATGGGTGGCTCAGCAGTTTAGCGCCACCTTCAGCCCAGGGCCTGATCCTGGAGACCCGGAATCAAGTCCCACATCCGGCTCCCTGCATGGAGCCTGCTTCTCCCTCTGCCTGTGTCTCTCTGTCTCTCATGAATAAATAAATAAAAATAAAAATCTTTAAAAAAAATAGATGTTATTTCAAATCATGGAACTGAATAAGATGTCCAAGGGACTATGTGTAAATTAGGAAAGAAAAGGTCTAGGGGGCACGTGGGTGGCTCAGTGGTTGAGCATCTGCCTTTGGCTCAGGTCATGATCCCAGGGCTCTGGGATTGAGTCCCGCATCAGGCTCCCCACGAGGAGCATGCTTCTCCCTCTGCCTCTTTCTGTGTGTCTCTCATGAATAAATAAAATCTTTAAAAAAAAAAAAGAAGAAAAGAAAAGAAAAGAAAAGAAAAGAAAAGAAAAGAAAAGAAAAGAAAAGAAAAGAAAAGGTCTAGAAATAAGCCAACCTTGCAAAGTCGAGGTACAGAAAAGCAGCTAGCAAAAGAAAATGAGAGAAGTCGTTGTTGAGGATGCTAGGAAAATCGAAAGAGTAGGAAGCCAATCAAAGACAGAACTTCAAGGAGGAGAACGTAAGCGAGGGGGCTCAGTGTGGCTGATGGGCCAAATGAGACAAGGATTTGAGGGCTGACCTCTGGATGGAGCAACACAGGGGACCCATTGGTGGCATGGTGGGGCTGAAAGCCTGCCAGGCACCTATTCAGGAGAAAGGCAATTGAGAGGATACACATTAGTTAAGGCACTGGCCATTTCCATGTGCAGAAACAGACCTTGAGAGGTTTATGATGCTACCCAAGGTCCCATCGCTGCTGCAGGCAGGCTGGTTCCTGCGTTTGAAATACCATATTATGTGACCTTAAAATGCAACACACTTTACTCATGATTCACCACCCCTTTTTTCCATGAATACTCTAAGAGGTGCACAGTTGCTCAGGAGCACTTCCTGACTCTGAATCTGAAAAGACTCTGTTCAGGTCCGGACCCAGGACCTCCCCCCAAAAAATCCACACCAACATTTTTAAATCATCACACTGCCAACTTTTCCCATTCTGTCTTTTCAAAATAATACGACTGGGGGCGGGGGGGCTCCCACTTTTTTAAGCCAGGGGTTTTAAAGTGTTTTTAAAGAAATATTCTTCATTTTATGCTTCTTTTTTTTTTTTTTATTGGAGTTCAATTTGCCAACATATAGCATAACACTCAGTGCTCATCCCGCCAAGTGCCCCCCTCAGTGCTTATAGGGCTTCTTTGATAAATGGAGTTCTGCTCTGACCAAGTAGTTACTCTCTGTCCCACGCTGCACCAGCCAACACCCGAGCTGGCCACTGACAAGGCCCTGCCGGGCATGCCCTGGATAGAGCACAAGCTGAAGGAAAAGTCTTCAGGGCTTCTGATCCAGGAGCTCTCCTCATGCCTTTGCCCACCAGCAAGCTCCCAGGCCTCCGCACTGGTCCTCTGGGTGCAACTACCCCTGCCTCCCTTATCCTCAGGGGTGGAGCAGTTTCATCTCCACAAAAGGAAGAGAACAAAACCATTCTACTACCCCATTTCAGGGTACAAACTGCGGCCACCACATGTTACTAGTTGAAGCCATGTGTTTAAACATTATGACTGAACAGAATAAACATTAACACCATTAACATGTCCCTTCTGAACGTTGCTGATAATGGCACTTTTCCAGTAGTACTCTTCAGCAGACCAGCTAGAATGATACCAAAGTGAGTTGGCTTTAGCTGACACTTGTTTTTCAACAAATATTATTGAGAATCTTCTGAGCACTGGGGATGCAGTAGCAACAAACAGACGAGTGAACATTCCTACCCTTATGAAAATCACATGGCAGGTAGGGGAGCAGTGGCAAACAAATTTTTATCAGTTAAGTGCTCCGGAAAAAAAATAAAGCAGGAAAGGCAGCCAGGAGGGCAGGCGGGTCAGGGGTTTGATGTAATCTTTAATAGATAATCAGGAAACGTCTCTTTGAAACAATCTGAGCAAAGACCAGATACAAGTATGGGAGCAAACATATGGATATTTGGGGGAAGAAACAGCACATGTCAAAGAATACAGGTAGGAATAATCAAGAACACTCAGGAATTCTGTTTGAGTTTAGATAAGGAAGAGACAACCTGTGTGGTGCTCAGCGCAAACTGGCAGTGTCTGCAGACAGATAGCTTGGAAGTCCTCTCTGTAATGATTAACAAAAGTCGAACACCAAACCAGCTCTCAGGCCACGGTAAGCTACATGGTAAGCTGCTGCAACTGGACTGGAGGCTGGATTCCAGAGCTTTTACTCTAAAATCTAAAGACTCCAACCTCCTGGGGCACCCACCCACAGTGGCCTCTGCCGAGCAGGTCAAGCATACAGCCCTGCCGTTGACTGACCTGACCTCCAGGGGATAAAACAGTTTGCCCATATAGAATAAAACAGATTTTTCAAAATGTGGTCCAGGGACCTGTAGCTGTCCCAAAGACCCTCCCGAGCAGTCTGTAAGGTCAGAACTATTTCAGTGATAATACTGAATAAGATATTTTCCTCTTTTGATTTCATTCTCTCACGAGTGTACAAACAGAATTTTCAAGAGGCTATGACCCTTAATGGCACTGTGCTTATGAATTCTTGTTTTATTAATATTTCCATTAATCCACACACATAAAGGCTCTTAGGAGTCCTCAATACTATTTTAGAATGTGGAGGGGTCCTGAGATCAAAAACTTTGAGAATTGAGAGAGTGAAAAAGGCCATGAAAACAGGTTCAAGCATCAAGAGACAGGAGACTTTATCAAGACTCGCTTGTCACACTATAATTACGAGTGGATTTGCAAAAGTGAAAAACGTTTGCTTTCCTAAGAATGGGTGGACTTTTGTTTTGGGTAACGACGAGCGCAGCTGCCTTAGCGCAGAGTTGGAAACTATCCAGGCTGCGGAGTCCCGCTCTCCAGCCACCGCGCCTCCTGCCTTCCTAGCGGGAGAGCCTCCGCGTGTGCAGCCCGGGACGCCTTAGCGAACTCAGTGTGACTCCCCGGTCAGCAGGGGGCCAGGAAGGCTCAACTGGGTCACTCCCTTGCTGTCGTTAGGACGATGAATAAAATTACCACGAGCCTGAGTAACGCCCCCCCGCCAACCTCCGCCCCCCAACCCCGCCGGTGCTGCGCAGGTGTCACCGAAGGTGGGCCGACCTTGGGTCTGAGAGCGCACAGGCATCCAAAGGACCGGCCAGACCTTAGGATCACCCTCCCCAGCTCCAGAGACCCAGAGATCCAGAGATCAGATACATCACATCCACAAGTACAAACACAAAATTCGACCTCTACGGAGCTCGAAAGAGAAGAACATGAGAGGGATCCCTGGGTGGCGCAGAGGTTTAGCGCCTGCCTTTGGCCCAGGGCGCGATCCTGGAGACCCGGGATCGAATCCCACATCAGGCTCCCGGTGCATGGAGCCTGCTTCTCCCTCTGCCTATGTCTCTGCCTCTCTCTCTCTCTCTCTCTGTGACTATCATAAATAAATAAAAATTTAAAAAAAAAAGAAGAACATGAGAACGACAGAAATTTCCAACTGTTAAAAAAAAAAAAAGCTGACCAGGAAAAGGAAATCTGCGTCTCGAAAGAGGGCCAGCCTCGGAGACGCTAGAGCTGTCGGACTTCCGCTCGGCTCCGGCTCCTGGAGGGCTGGGTGGCCCTGGGCAGGTCACCGGGGCTTCCTCGCCCGGGTTCCCCTCGCCTGCAAAAGGCTGATGCGAAGGTCTAGGGAAGCGCCTGAGCCGGCGGCTGTCAGATGTGGTTACTCCGCGAATGATGCGCTCCGCGACGTGGGGCCCAAAGGTCCCGCTCTGAGCCTCAGTTTCCCCAGATCGGTAAAACAAGGGGAATGGCTTCAGCTCCCCCCAAATCCTTTCTAACTCAGGCACTGAGCTTAGGAAGGTCAAATCAAGCCGCTGCAGGGCGCTTCTGCCATCTCGATAAGAGCAGGAGAAATTCAGCGCTCGGAGGAGAGGGCGGAACAAACTCCCGAAGTAAACGTGCCAAAGTCCCTGCACCGCTCGGGTCTTCGCAGGCTCCTCTGCCCGATGTCCCCGGCCGCCTGCCCCATGGGCGAGGGCTGGGGACAGGGTCCGCCAGGAGGGGGGCCCCGCAGCGCGGCGGGACGCGCGGGCAAAACGGCGCGGCCGGGGGAGGTGGCTCGGATCCGAGGGCGAGGTGCTTCGCCGGCCTGGGACGGGGACGGGCCCCGCGAGGTGCGGGGCAGCCGCCAGCCCGCGCCGGGCGCCTTACCTGGGGCTGGAGCTCGCAGTCGGCGGAGGCTGCGCTCGCGGGCAGGAGGCAGAGGGTCGGCAGCAGGAACCAGCTCCAGGGACTCATCCTCCCACCGCGGCCCCGGGGCCCGGCTGGCGGGGGAAGGAGCAAGGCAGCAGCGGCCCCCCAGCCCGGCTAGCCGGCGGCCGCGGAGCTGCGGACTGGCGGGGCGCCCTCCATGCGCGCGGGGCTCGGGGGCCGGGGCGCGGGCCGGCAGCTCGCTCTGCGGCGGGTCCGGCCGCCTGCGGGCGGGGCCGGGGGAGCCGGGCGGGGGCAGCCGGGCGGCGGCCGCGAGGGGCGGGCCCTGACCTCCCAGCCCCTGCCCCGCGCCCCGCGCCCCGCGCCCCGCGCCCCGCGCCCCGCGCCCCGCGCCCCGCGCCCCGCGCCCCGCGCCCCCCGCCCCGCGCGGAGCCCCCGCGGGGGTGCCCCCGCCGCGCCTCTCCCGCCCGAACCCCGCGGGGGGCCGCCGGCCACCTGGGGAGCCGGCCCGGAGGGAAAAGTGACGTTCCAGCCCCGGCTCCCAGCCTCGTGCAAGACTCCTGCTGGCTCCCACCCTCGCGTCTGTATTTGCGCTGCCAGTTCTGAGGGTGGCTCTTGATTGAAAGGGACAGCCCGGAGAAACAAATGATAGGCTACTTTTTCCAAGGAAAGTTCTTTTCAACAAAGGAAATGGCATACAAGCTTCGCCTGTAAAGGGGGGGAATAGTATGTGCGTACTCTTAAAAGTCTGTGACCACAAAAGCCAGCACTCCATTAAGTGTCCTCTTAAGGGATTTGGGGTAATAATATTAAGGATGTGAACACCAAACTCGGATTACTCCACAGATTAAATGAGGACATTTATGGAGAGCATCTTGTTTGATGTACTAGGAGGCCTGCAGAATGTGTTTGCTCCCTTTCTGCCCCAAATTTTCCAAGGGCCTCTTCACGTCATTGATCCTTCTGGAAGGAAAAATCATGAAAGCAACCAGCTATGCCCAGCCTCTGTCGCCTCCTACCCAGGGCCTGAGGGCACTTTACCAACCTTTCTGTATAGCCCAGCTTACCCGTGATCACCTTCCCAGCCAGCGTAGCAGCAGGGGTTCTTAATTGTGTAAGTCACGGTCCATTTTGAGACTCCAGTAGAAACTGGAAGTATGGGGCCGCTGGGTGGCTCAGTGGTTGAGCGTCTGCCTTTGGCTCAGGTGTGATCCTGGGATCCTGGGGTCTTGGGATGGAGTCCAACGTCAGGCTCCTCACAGGAAGCCTGCTTCTCCCTCTGCCTATGTCTCTACCTCTCTGTGTGTGCCTCTCATTAATAAATAAACAAAATCTGTAAAAAAAAAAAAAAAAATCTTTATTAAAAGAAAGAGAGAGAACCTGGAAGCAAAGTGGGGGAGGGGGTTGGGGGAGGCACAGTGGCCAAGATTTACACACAATGGGAGGAGCTTCCTGAATGTCAGGCTTCCATCTACCATCCTCCAGTAAAGAACTCCTGGCTTTAAAAAGCCAAGTTTTTCAAGCTTTCACTCCATGGGTGTTGAAGTTACAAGTGTTTTTGTGAAATTGCTAGGTTTTTCCTGTTCTAAGTTTCAGTGAGGATTTGCTTTCTGGAATTGGCCCTCCTGCCTTCAAACGACCCCCTTGGCAGCCTGGCAGCAAACCTTGGCCCCTCAGCCCACCCCAAGTGCCCCGCGGCTGGGGTTTTCAGGTTGCCAGCACTGCCACCTACTGGCAAGAATAGTCTCTCTGGCTGTGAGATGAAAGCATCCGGAACTTTTATTTCATACTTTCCCCTACTCCAAAGGAAGGCTCAACAAATCAACTGGGGCTAGAGGGAAGAAGGGGTGAGGGGGCAAATGTGTGACAAAATGAGAATGAGTTTGTTAGTTTTCTGTTGTTTGTCTCTTCCCCATTCCCTTGATTCCTGCTCTTTATGATTTCCTTCCTTTTACTTACATTAAATTTATTTTGCTCTTCTTTTTCTAGCTTCTTAAAGAGTGATGTTAAGTTGTTAACTTTAAAACTTTCTTATCTAATAGAAGCATGTTAAAGCTATCAATTTCCCTCAGGCACTGCTTTAGCTGCATTGCCCAAATTTTTTGAAAAGCTGTATTTTCATCATCATTCAGTTTGGAATATTTATTTTATTTTATTTTATTTTATTTTATTTTATTTTATTTTAATTTATTTGAGAGAGAGTGCGTAAGCAAGAGAACACAAGCAGGGGGAACAGCAGAGGGAGAGGGAGGAGCAGGAAGCCCAAGCCCTGCAGGACCTAAGATCATGACCTGAGCCAAAGCCATCCACTTAAACGACTGAGCCACCCAGGCACTCCTGGAATATTTTCTAATTTCCCTGGAAGCTTTTTCCTTTGACCATGGATAGTTTAAAAATACATTCATTAATTTTCAGATTATGGATTTTTCTGAGACATCTTATTATTGATTTCTGATCTAACTCCACTCCAGTATTAAATGCTGATTTCTGATCAGCATTTAAATATGATATTGGGAGATGTGGAAGAAACCGTAACTACTATAGAAATTGATGAAGAAACATATGAAGAGATATATAAAATTTCTTCAATGTAACCTTAATGACATCTAGATTCTCACATCTCGCTGTGCATTTAATCTGTTATGATATGTTATAGTTGAAGAAAATCTAGCCTCACAAAGATGTAGTTAGAAAAGGGAGGAGTAGAGATGCCTGGGTGGTTCATTGGTTGAGCGTCTGCCTTCATTCAGCCTTAGGGTGTGATCCCGGAGTTCCAGGATCGAGTCCCGCATTGGGCTCCCTGTGCTTCTCTCTCTTCCCTCTGCCTGTGTCTCTGCCTCTCTCTGTGTGTCTCTCATGAATAATAAATCTTTAAAAAAAAATCTGAGAACAGTATGTAATCTGAGAACATACTCTGTATGATTGCTAACATTTTGTATTAACTGGAACTTGTTTTATGGCCCAGGATATGGTCATACACTGAATTTGAAATGTCTAGCATATGAACAATTTTATTTGGTTCCAATATTTTTTTAGGTGGAGCTTCCTGCCTTAGACCAATATTAGGTGAAATTTATTCTGTAAGATACTCAATGTCCAAACATTCAATAGAATCACATCTACTGGATGGCTCAGTGGTTGAGAGTCTGCCTTCAGCTCATAGCATGATCCCTGAGTCCCAGGATCGAGTCCCATGTCGGGCTCCCTGCATGGAGCCTGCTTCTCCCTCTGCCTGTGTCTCTGCCTCTCTCTCTCTCTCTCTCTCTCTCTGTGTCTCTCATGAATAAATAAAAATCTTTTAAAAAATCCCATCTACTCTCTATACATTGTCTGTACAGACATTCCTGAGTCTGCTATCACTTTACCATGCAGCCCCAGACCTGGTGACAGGAAGGCTGGCATGACCAGGTCCTCGCCTTTCTTCAAGGCTGATGGCCTTCCTGGCTTCCCCTTTGTGCTTAGGAAAGAGATGCTAAATGTCCCCTCTCTGCCTATCCACCGAGGCTCTGTATCCAGTTCAACTCAAGTGAGTATTGTTCTTGCATCCAATTGCTTTCTTGCTGCTTTTTGTTTCTCCTTCATGTACAGTTGATAACCCAGCAAACTTCCTAGGTCCATCTACTCATAAGTCCCTTTTGTGCTCCTACCAATGGATTCCTGAATTTACACAAGACTGTGAGACTCAATCCCTTCACAGGAATCACCTGAGGAAATTAGCCCCTGGAGGCCTATTTGTTCTTTCCCAATAATCAGATCTTCCCTCAAAAACAAGGTTTTCAGGGTGCACAGAGGATTTGCAATGGCTTCCACCACCCCTCTGTGCCTTTGCCCAGCCTCGCCGGGCCAGCCTGGCTTGACCAACATGCAGCCATCCAAATCCTGAATCACTTACCACACTGCACGTTTCCCAAGATGGTCAGGACAGCTCAGGTGTGGAGGGTAGGTCCTTTGATCCTGCCTCCTTGTACTCATACTTTTAATTGCCTTGAGTGTGAGCAGGACCTGTGCCTTGCTTCTAACCCATGGAAAGTGACAAAGATAGTGGGATGTACATGATTACTTATATGGGATTACCCAAGAGCATGGAGATTGGCAAATCTGGCTAGAGTCTCTCCATTGCCATCTTTGATGAAGTAAGCCTCATCATGAGTCTTACAGCCATGGGGAAATGAATTCTGCCAACAACCTGAGTGAGCTCAGAAGTTGATCCTTCCTCCAGGAGAACCTTTGATGAAAGCCCAGTCATGGGTAGCACCATGACTGCAGCCTTGTGTTCCCCTACGCAGATGACCCAGTTAAGCCATGCCTGAACGCCTCATCCAGAGAGACTGTGAGATAAGAAATGCATGCTCTTTCTAATCCACTGGGTTAGTTATTTGTTACACAGCAACAGAAAACGAATTTACCAGGGTACCTGAGTGACTCTGTAGTTGAGCATCAGCCTTTGGCTCAGGTCATGATCCCGGGGTCCTGGGATCAAGTCCTGCATCCGGCTCCCCATAGGGAGCCTGCTTCTTCCTCTGCCTGTGTCGCTGCCTCTCTCTGTGTGTCTCTCATAAATAAATAAATTAAATCTTTAAAAAAAAAGATAAAGAAAACTAATACAGCAGGTGAAATGGTGTGCCAGGAATTGCCAGGTATTCCAGCCGGGTGCTACAGCATGAATGTGTGCTCAAAATGGCCTCTGAAGACCTGCCTCCTGCATGTCCAGGCCTTCTGGCTCCATGCATTCTCAAAAGGGGACCAAAGCCTTGCCACCCTCTCTTGGTCACCTGGTATCGGCTCCAGAATTTCTAAGTGGGAAAGGGTAGCAATTATCCCACAGCTGCATTTGCTCAACAAGTACACTGTGTGTACCTAGGTCCTGGGAAAGAGAAAACCTCCCCTGACAGCAGGGAGTGGTCTAGTTTTATCAGTGAGGTCTTGGTGATGCTACAAGCTGGCATTATCCACAGCCAGGCCATGGTGTTCTACTGAATGTTGTATATTGAACATAAACAATTTCACAGTATGTCAACAACTGACAAGGCCACAACTGAGACTGTGGCGGATGTAGACAAAAACCAGATGACTCCATAACCATGTCTCAACACAGACAAAACAAGAACCTTGTCCAAACCACAAAAAGGACCAGACATCCCCACGTCCTGGCTGATGAGTGACTGCTGCTTCTTTCCAAACCCCAGCCTTAGCCTTTATGATTTCCCTCACCTTATAGACAAGATGTTCTAAGATACTGTTATGGGCCGAATGGTGACCCCTCCAAAAAAAATTAAATGTTGGACCCCATGCTCTGGTACCTCAGAATGTGACTGTATTTGAAGATAGGGTCTTGAAAGAAGTGATTAAAATAAGATGGCGATTGCAGGCCCACATCCAGTCTGATGGCCATCCTTGTAAGAAGAGGAAATCTGGACACACAACAGAGACACCAAGGGCACACAGGCACAGAGGGACAACCATGTGAGGACACAGCAAGATGGCGGTCCTGTGCCAGCCAAGGAAGGAGGCCTCAAGAGAAAGCATATCTGCTGACACCTTGATTTTGAACTTCTGGCCTCCAGACTTGTGAGAAAATAAATTTATATTGTTGAAGCAACCGAGCCTGTGGTATTTTGTTATGGGAACCTGAGCAAGCTATTACAGATGCCCAATCAGAATTATGCCCACTTCCTCAGAACACCCAACCTGCTTCCTTAAACCTTCCCGCTAGTCGCCTAACAAAACAAACCAAATTCTATAACAAGTCCTCCTCTTACCCTCTTACTGAGATGCCCCACAGTTTCCCAAGGTATGAGCCTTTCCTCTCTGCAAAGAGCGGTAACTCTAATTCAACTTCAGGTGTGTCCCTGGTGGTCCCTGGCTAAGAGGCATTGATCATTGTCTGTCTACTTGGGGCAACTTTGGTCAGGCCCTAAGCCATCCCTTCTGCTTCCACTGGTCTTACCTTGCATGGGGAAAAGTTCTCCCCATTGACACGTTTTTACTCCCTGCCCTGTCCCTCCTCCCCTATCTTCACCTCCCCACAGGCCACATGGGTGAGGCTGCGCCCAGGTGAGTGGTACCTCACTCCTGCGAGCCTGGAAAAATGCTGGTGCCTGTATGAATGACTCCTAGCAGAAAGGGCTGAGCAGTAGGTCTGGACAAACCAAGGCCTCCCAGGAGAGCACTGGAGCTAGCGTCTGTTCACTGTTCGCTGGCTTCTGGCTTCTGGCTTCCTGTAGGGACTATGCAGGCAGAGGGAAAGAGCTGAACTGGGGCATGTCTGCAAGAATTGGTTTTTCTCAGGACGCCTGGGTGGCTCAGCGGTCGAGTGTCTGTCTTTGGCTCAGGGCGTGATCCCACATCAGGTTCCTTGCATGGAGCCTGCTTCTCCTCCCTCTGCCTATGTCTCTGCCTCTCTCTGTCTCTCATGAGTAAATAAATAAAATCTTAAAAAACAAAAGAAAGAAAGAAAGAATTGGTCTTTGGTCTTTCTCAGAGAAGGAAGAAAGGAGAAGAAACTGGACACAAGGAAACTGCAGAAGCCTGCTGGGGAACAAAGACAGCAGAGAGGTGGCGGCCAGGGAATTTTTATTCTATTTTACCATTCACAACCAATGAAAATTTTAAGAAAATTTCCAGGAAGTGTAAATTCCACATCAATCTTTCAGAGGTCGTTTTGGGGCCTCTGACAGTGTAGCATTTGGTTTCAACAGGGCCTGGGTGGGGAGGAAGACTTCCAAAGGAGAACCAACCACATGCAAGTGACTAAATGTGTAATTTTTACTATGAATCCAAAGTAAATAAAACTATGCACATTTTTTTAAAGATTTTATTTATTTATTAGAGGGAGAGAAAGCATGAGCAGGGAGAGGGGCAGAGACAGAGGGAGAAGCAGGCTCCCCACTGATCAGGGAATGTGACCCTGGGGTTTGATCCCAGGATCCCAGGATCAGAACCTGAGATGAAGGCGGATACTTAATCAATTGAATCACCCAGGCACCCCTACACCTCTTTTTATATTATTTTTTTAAGATTATTTATTTATTTATTCTTGAGAGACACAGAGAGAGAGAAAGAGACACAGGCAGAGGGAGAAGCAGGCTCCCTGCAGGGAGCCTGATGTGGGACTTGATCCTTGAACTCCAGAATCACGCCCTGGGCCAAAGGCAGGAGTTAAACCGCTGAGCCACCCTGGGATCCCCTACACTTTTTTTAAAGTGACTTGGATGATTAGGAAGTTTTTATAGGACAGTTTACTGATTATTCTCTGGAACCTTAAAAAAAAAACACTGACTTGTGGGGGCACCTGGGTGGCTCAGTCGGTTAAGCAACAGACTCTTGATTTTGGCTCAGGTCATGATCTCAGGGTTGTGAGATGGAGCCCCACATTGGGTTCCACGCTCAGCGTGGAGTCTGCTTGTCCCTCTACCTCTCAATAAAAATCTTAAAAAATAAACATAAACATAAAAAGCACAAATTTGGGATGCCTGGGTTGCTCAGTGGTTGAACGTCTGCCTTTATCCCAGGACATGGTACTAGAGTCCCAGGATCGAGTCCCATGTCAGACTCCCTGCATGGAGCCTGCTTCTCCTCCCTCTGACTATGTCTGTGCCTCTCTCTCTCTCTCTCTCTCTCTCTCTCTCTCCCTCTCTGCCTCTCATGAACAAATAAAATCATTTTAAAAAGCACAAATTTGCTATCTAATATATGTTTGGTACACATCATTTTTTGTCCTTAATGATTCCTGCATCCCTTCTAGAAACTGCTACATTCATTTATTTAGTGCAGTTATTAAATACCTGAGCATTTCAGTGCCCAGTGAAGAGTTTAGAATGTTGAATGAGACAGGACCCTTGGCCCCAGAGAGCTTCCTATGGGGCCCTCTTCTTACCTCTAGTTGCACATTAGAATCACCTGGGGAATTTTTAAAACTACTGAAGCCCAGGCCCCCACTTCTGGTTAGTTAATCTCAGGGGCATGTGGCTCCAGCATTAGCATTTTAAAAGCAGCCCTGGGAATTCTAATATGCAACCAGGGTCCAGAGACAGACAAAAGAAAAATGACAAGATGGTAGGATGTGTGCAACAGCACAGCCCATAAAAGAGCCCATCAAAAAAAAAAAAAAAAAAAAAAAAAAAGAGCCCATCATTTCAGGCAGGGCTTCCCAGTGGAATATTGTTTAAACAGAGACATAAAATGTGACCATGAGTCAGCCAGGGAACAACATTCCAGGGAGAGGGAACAGTATAGGGAAAGGCCTTGGGGCATGAGAGAGTTAGCTATGTTCACAGAATTCAGTCCAATTGACTAGACCCAGGCAGACAGTGGTGGGAAAGGTAGAGAGATAAGCAGGGGCCAGAAGGTGAAGAGACTGTGAGCCCAGCTGAGGTTGGCGCTCACGGGAGAGGCACTGTGCACCGTCCAAGCATTTTAAGCAGAGGAGTTCCACCTACACATAGATGTGCGCTTCAGCAGGGGGGTGTTGGGGGGACCTGGAGGAAGCCAGAGGACAACTGGTTAGACCAGACAGGAGACACAGTGGGGACCTGGGCCTGCCTCTGGCGGGGAGCAAAAAGATGAGAAGTGACACTGAGGAAGTGAAACCCACCAACTTGTGGTTGATGGATGTGGGAGAGAGGAGGAACAAGAAACTGCCTGGAATTAGTGCTCAGAAAGGGCCAGACCACACCCTCTGGCCTCTGCTTTGCCGCCACAGTGGTAAGAGGGGAGTGAACACCCACAGACCCAAATTTCACAAGTGCTCTGATGGCTCTTCCTGCAACAATAACAACAGGGGGAGAGGAGATCCTCTCTGGTTTCCTCCCTGCTTAGCAATGCTAACTTCTAGATCCTTCCAGCCTCCCCTTGAAGTGCTCCTGAGCCCCCCTCCCCCCTCCACCTTCCCAGACACCCAGCCAGCCTCATGCTCTATCAGAGTCTTACTGTCTCATGGAGCTTCCCTGTGGCCTAAGACTGTGGAAAAACCAGACAGAGCTGTCTCATCTCATCTCTGCCACTTATTAGCCATGTCACCTTGGGCAAGTCACATGACCTCTCTAAACTTCAGCTTCTTCACCTGCAAAATGAGAATAATAATACTTAACTTGCAGAAATGTCGTAAACCTTAAAACCGATGTAATATATAAGGAGCCAAGCAAGAAATGTAAAACTGAAATAGGTAATATTCATAATACAGAAAAACTCCTAATTATTAAAAAAGAGACAGAAGGGCAGCTTGGGTGGCTCAGCAGTTTAGCGCCACCTTCAGCTCAGGTCATGATCCTGGGGTCCCAGGATGGAGTCCCATGTCAGGCTCCCTGCATGGAGCCTGCTTCTCCCTCTGCCTGTGTCTCTGCCTCTGTCTCTGTGTCTCTCATGAATAAATAAGTAAAATTAAAAAAAAAGAGAGAGAGAGAGAGGCAGAAAAAGGACGTTAGCCTAGTTAGAAAATCTGCAAAAATCATAAAAAGGCAAAAGAAACAAAGAGAAGGAGGGAAGGAGAAAAGGAAGGAGGAAAGAGGGTGAGAGGCATGAAGGAATATAATAGTCCATAGACAAAAAGATCTTCACTAGCTAATCCAATAAAAGCAAATTAATTCTGGAGAAGGATGGTGGTGATGGCTGCACAAAAATATATCACTATACTTAATGCCACAGAATTGTACACTTAAAAATGATTAAAATGGTAAATGTTATGTATATTTTACCATAAATTTAAAAATAGAATGAGTACTCTTTTAATAAAGCAAAATAAAACAATGAGGTGTATTTTTTACCTCTCAAATTGGCAAAAATAAAAGTATAGAGATCCAGCAGGAATTAAAGGTTTTTGTAAGACAATTTGACACTATTTAAAATGTACATGCCCTTTGACCTAGAAATTCCACTGTAAGGATCTGTCCTAAGGAAACATTAACACATATGTGCAAACACACACACATACACACACCCTACAGTTTAGGAATCACCAGGCTAGGTTCACTGAAGCATTATCACAGTGAAAAATCTCAAACAATCCTTATAATGAAAAGATATGTGGGCAGTTGAAGGAACAAGGTACACCTTTATGTTCTAGAATGGAAGGACACACACACCAACCTGATAACTTCTTCTCTGGGGAAAGAGAGGGATTGGTATGGGGTAGAGGAGGGAAGGAAAGAAAGTCTTTAGTTTTCACTCTTTGTACTTCTGTATTGCTGATTTTTTAAAAGATTTTATTTATTCATTTGACAGAGAGCACGAGCAGGGAGAGGGGCAGGCAGAGGGAGAGGAAGAAGCAGGCTCACCTGGGAACAGGGAGCACAACATGGGGCTCAATTCCAGAACCCTGGGAGCATGACTTGAACCTAAGGCAGGCACCTAACTGACTGAACCACTCAAGCGCCCCTTATGTACTGCTGATTTTTCTAATAAAAATCACAACTTTTGGGCAGCCCCAGTGGTGCAGCGGTTTAGCGCCGCCTTCAGGGCGTGATCCTGGAGACCCAGGATGGAGTCCCACGTTGGGCTCCCTGCAGGGAGCCTGCTTCTCCCTCTGCTTATGTCTCTGCCTCTGTGTGTGTGTGTGTGTGTGTTTCTTGTGAATAAATAAATAAAATCTTTTTTAAAAAATCACAACTTTTATAATTTCATTAATTTTCTGATGTTTTTAACTGAATGCTTCTTGAGGATGTACTCCATGACTAGTCCAATTAGGAGTGTGCCTTGCACTTCAAAACCTAACAATCTATTCCTTCTTCCCACCAGCTACCAAGCTCTTCACAACATGGCCAAATGCCATTTTTATGAACAAGAATAATGCTGCAGAGGTTGGCACAGTGAAGAAAATCACTGCTAAAGAAACCACGGGGATTATCATTCTTATTATTCCAACTTGTTTGTCAGGAGCAGTAACCCAGAGTGCTGCTGGCCTGGGCGGTCCTTTCTAGGAGACGCAACGTGCTGCCAGCAGGCCCAGCCACCGTCTCTCTGCTGTGACCCCCATCTGGCCCCTGAGACCCCACCAGCCTTTGGAATGCTGCCCTGGCATCTGGCAACTGATATTTTTATGACAGAGTGGGGAGGCCTCTCCATTACTGCTTCTTTCATTCCTTGCCAGAGGTCTGTTGTTTTTCAGGATCCTAAGTTCTTTTTGCCACATGAATGGCAACCCATATGAGGCCTGGCCTCACAGACTAATGTCAGTAGCCTTGGTAAGGAAGAATTTCCGTCCAGATCCCCTCCCACCAGCAGGCCACAAGCCATCCTGGCCAGAGGGTCGGAGATCTGCTTTCCTTCTTCCTAAGGTCCCTGTGGCATCTCCTTGGGGCCCAGAATTCCAGCCCATGAAGAGGTTTTTCTCCAAGTGTGCATGCACACACTTATTCTAAGGAGATCTAGGTCTCAGAGAAAGATATATAAATATATTTTATAGTTTCCCATAAATGAGGTATCACTAAAATTATTGTTTTCATTTGGTCCTTGTATACATACATGTAAAACTTTTTAAAGATAATTTGAGCTAAAATCAACAACACAAAACAACAGGTGTTGGCAAGAATGTGGAGAAAAGGGAACCCTCTTGCATTGTTGGTGGGAATGCAAACTGGTACGGTCACTGTAGAAAACAGTATGGAGGTTCCTCAAAAAGTTAAAAATAGAGCTACCCTACTATCCTACAATTGCACTACACGGTACTTACCCAAAGAATGTAAAAATACTAATTCAAAGGGATATATGGACCCCAATATTTATAGCAGCATCATCAACAATAGCCAAATTATGAAAATAGCACAAATGTCCATCAATTCATGAATTGATAAAGAAGATGTGCTATATACAGAGATGATGGAATATTAATCATAGAAAAGAATGAAATCTTGGGGCACCTGGGTGGTTCAGTAGATTAAGTGGCTGCCTTCAGCTCAGGTCATGATCCTGGGGTCCTGGAATTGAGCCCAGCATCAGGCTCCCTCCTTTGCCCTCTCCCTCTGCCCTTCACCTAACTCATGCTCACCCTCTCTCTCTCTCTCCTCTCCCATTACCAGCTAACATTTTCTTACAATTTCCTTTTCTTAACAATTTCCTTAAGGAGGAGATTTGTTAATTTATATTTTCCATTAAGGAGATTTTTTTAAAGATTTTATTTATTTATTTATTCATGATCGAGAGAGAGAGAAAGAGAGAGAGAGAGAGGCAGAGGGAGAAGCAGGCTCCGTGCAGGGAGCCCGACGTGGGACTCCATCCCGGGTCTCCAGGATCAGGCCCTGGGCTGAAGGTGGCGCTAAACTGCTGAGCCACTGGGGCTGCCCGATTTTTTTTTTTTTAAATATACACAAAAGAAGGGAGAAGAGGACAATAAACCGGCATGTAGATATCACCCAGCTTTTGAAAGACATATTAATATTTCCAGAACCAGCATGCTATGCAAGAATTTGGGAATTAGTCTCAGGTTAATGTGAATAACTTTTCCAGAACTTGATCAGAAGATCATGGTAAGAATGATCCAGGTGGTACCCAGGAGAGAGCAAGGCAGACCCACAGAGGAAGCAGGCTGTAGATAGGAAATTCACAGGGGGAATGAGGAAAGCCAGGGGGTACTAGAGGAGAAACTCAGAGTTCCTGGAAGCCACTGGCAGCAGTCAACTTCCAGCCCTAAGGTATTCTTACCCTAAATCCCATGTGATGGACGTGGAGAGCACTGTCCACATTCTCCTTCAAGGGAGGGCTTACAGTCCCAGCTGGCTAGGGGCACTGTCAGCAGACAGGTGCCAGGCCCTTCATATTGTCGCTTTTGCAGAGAGCCACCTTGCCCTTCCGAAGGCTACCTCAGCACATCTTGGGTCCTCTAGTTCCAGAGGACCCCAGGGTGTTGAGGTTGCTGAGGCTGTCCAAATTTGACTTTCCCTCTGCCCCATCTCACTTCCTTGCTCCCCTTCCAAAGGCATTAATCCTAGGGCACTCTTTAATAAATGTCCTGCACATGAAACCAGCTCACAGGCTGCTTCCCTGGAAACCCAACCAGAAACATCCCCTTTCCCTTAAGGAAATTCCAGTGACAGGGCACCTGGATGGCTCAGTCATTGGGCAACGGACTCCTGATTTCAGCTCAGGTCATGGTCTCCGGGATGTGGGACAGAGCCCTGTGTCAGGCTCCACACTCAGCACAGAGTCTCCTTGGGATTCTCTCCTCTCCCTCTGCCCCTCTCCCTACTCGCAGGCTCACGCTGTCTCATTCTTTCTCCCTGGCATAAATAAATAAATAAAATCTTAAAAAAAAAAAAAAAAAGGGAAGTCCCAGTGACTTGCAATCTAAAGAGCACAGTTAACACCATCACCTAGGGATCACCATATTGGTGACTACTACTTTGATGACTACTGTGCCCCATTCACAAAAAACATACAGACATTAGGATAGAAGAAAGACAAAGCAGATGGGAGAGACTTTTACATTGTATGTGTCCAGGGAAAATACCACCTTATGGGAGGAGGTAGGCAGAGCACGGAAAGAGCTGTTTATTTCTCTGGGAGTATTTGGGAGCCCATCCCAGGACATTAAAGGTAACTCATCACCTCCCTGCTCAAAGTCTCCTAGGGCTTCCTGGGGCACCTGGGTGGCTCAATGATTGAGCATCTGCCTTTGGCTCAGGGCTTGATCCCTGGGTCCTGGGATCGAGTCCTACATCAGGCTCTCCCTCTGCCTATGTCTCTGCCTCTCTCTTTGTGTCTCTCATGAATAAGTAAATAAATTTTTTTTTAAAAAAGTCTCTTTCATTCAGCCCCTCTAGGAGAAATGGTCTTGGGGTGAGGGTGGGGTTATGCTCTTTCTCTCTTCCCCAAGGAGGTCCCAGATCCAGAAGCTAACCTGTCCCCATCCCCTGCTGCTGGTATAACTAAGGGTCTGGTTTTTTGGCTGACCTTCCTGCCTTTGCAGATTAACTGAGATCTGATTTCTACTTTCCTTAAATCTCTGGTTTGGGCAGCCTTCCCTAAGGCCCTCTTCACAGGGCAAGTTTATCCCTGCTGTGGTGACACCCTCACCCCTGCAAATGTATCAGCCAACCTCTCAGGAAATATCTATGTTTCTCCTGGGGTTCAAAGGAGATGCCTAGACCTCTTAAATTCTGTGAGCAGGTCATGGGGAGTGGGTACTCTCTAAGGCCAGGCAGCCTGATCTCTGAGATGACTTTTTTCTCTAAAATTTTATTTATTTATTTGAGAGAGAGAGAACTCATGTACATGCAAGTGGAATGAGGGGCAGAAGGAGAAGGAGAGACTCTCAAGCAGACTCCCTCTGAGTTCGAGGCTGGCACAGGGCTCCATCTCATGACCCTGAACCTGAGCTGAAATCAAGAGTTGGAGGTTTAACCAACTGAGCCACACAGGCGCCCCCATGATGACTTTTTTGATATCTCATCTTGGCTGGGCTACAGTTCCCAGCTATTTATTATACAACATAAATATATATTATATTTTATACCATATGTGTATGTCAGGTAGTATGAAAAAAATATGAAAAAATAATCTAGGTAGGTGAGGCTCTGGTTACATAGGGAAGGGACACTTAGCACAGAGCCTAGCACAGTTTTAGTTATTTCTATTACTGTCGCTGTGTCACCCAAGCCAGCAGGAGACCTCTTTCTGTCACCCACAACATCACATCCACCAACTGCTTATTTCCTATGGTGATTAACTTTCAAATTTTTCAGCTTTTCACCCCCACTGCCATTCTGTGAGCCTGACCCTCATTATCTCTTGCCTGGATCATAGTGACAATCTCCTAACTAACTTGCCTGCATCCATGAAATCCATCAACAATGTGATAAGAGCAAACACGTGCATAGCCTTCACTACGTGCCAGCTGCTGTTCTAAGCACGTTGCAATCCTAGGACACGTATCCTATCCTTGTCATTCCCAGTTTACAGATGAGGACACTGAGGCTAAGCATAGCACCTGTACTGACAAGTGAGTTAAATGTTAATGAGTGTTATGGGCTGAATTGTATCTGCTAACCCCCCAAACCTCAGAATACAATTGTGTTTGGAGATAAGGCCTTTAAAGAGAAGATTAGGTGGGTGGATTGTATAGTATATCAATAAAGCTAATAAAAAAAATTTTTTAAGTGAAAAAAAAAAAGAAGATTAGGTTAAAATGAAGCTATGGGTGGAGCCTAAAGCGGTTTGACTAGTGTCCCTGTAAGAAGAGGAAATATGGGCACACAGAGAGACATCAGGGTCGTGCATGCACAACAGGACAACCATGTGAGGACACAGTGAGAAGGCGGCCATCCACCCGCCAAGGAGAGAGAAGAAACCAAAACTGCCCATGTCTTGTTTTGGACTTTCAGCCTCCAGAACAGCGAGAACCTACATTTTTGTTGTTTAAGCTCCCAGTGTGTAGGATGCGGCATTTTGTTAAGGCAGCCCACACAAACCAATACAGTGGGAAAAATCCCAGTTCCTGCCCCCCTCCCACTTCCAGCTGTGGAAACCGCCCCTAATTTCCTGCCAAACAATTCCCAATCAATTCCAGATAGTCTGATCTGAATTTCAGAACCCTGGCATTTTCTTCCATCCATTATCACCGTGTCTTTCAAAATGACCCTGTCCTTTAATATTTCCAGAAACCTCTTTCAGAGCATTAATATTCAGCTCAGGTAGGGATATCTGGGTGGCTCAGCAGTTTAGAGCCTGCCTTCAGCCTAGGGCGTGATCCTGGAGACCCAGGATGGAGTCCCACATCAGGATCCCTGCGTGGAGCCTGCTTCTCCCTCTGCCTGTGTCTCTGCCTCTCGGTGTGTCTCTCATGAATAAATAAATAAAATCTTTAAAAAAAAAAATTCAGCTCAGGAGCACTTAGTGGGGAGCACTGAATGATAACAATAGAACAATCCTGAGACTAGCCCAGAAAGTACTACAGAGAAGTAATTAGCGTGGTACCGGGAAACTATAAAAAGAAACCAAAGTCACAGAACCACTCCCCTTCACATAACACATCTCACCTACAAAATGCTTTCAGATGCTTGATCTCACAGATCCTCATGACAGCTCAATTATTATCTCCTTTTCTTAGATGAAGAAATTGTAGTTCAGAGAAACTGTGTGAGGGCCCAGGGCTGGTAGGTAATGGTGCCAGTGCTTGGACCTCAGTCTCCTGACCCCACATGCCACCTGAGGTCCTTCATAAATATGTCTACACTTTCATTAGAAAAGAGGGAGCTTGCCTGAAAGCACGCATCTACCCCCAATCCTTTCCAGAGGTGCGGCGATGGTAAGTAAAACCTTTCTTCCTACTCACCTGTTATAAATTATTACTCCTTCCCCAGTGAGGTTGTAATTGTCTTTTTATCAGGCTTGATTGGGGGAAGTTTAGTAATCTGCCTCCACACCAAAGAGCAACACATTGCATAAAGGAGACAGAAGAGAAATATGAATTCTGAAATGAGCAAATTAACTGAAAAGAAAATAGTAGTTTGCATATTCTTTAAGGAGGAGGATAAAAAATGTAGTATGCAGAAAGGGCCGGTTTCCCGGAAATTATGCAAATTAAAAAGAAGTCAGAAATGAATGAAAATTGGTCAAAACCTACAAAGAAACAGTCAGAATTTATCGTACACAGACACTTGCACAGATTTTATTTGTTTTAATCCATTTACAGCATTGCTTGTAGGTGTCCCTTCCAGAGACCCCAGAGAGAGCAACTGGCACTTAAGTCAACCCCTCCCCACTCCCCACCTCCCCACCCTCTCCCCTGCACACATGAGCACTTTGCAGACCCCAGATGCAGTGGCTTCCTCTGTATCCTGGAAGCAAAGGCTGACTGCACCTCAATGCCAGACAGAGAGGTGTGGAGGCTGTGCTGCTGCCAACACAAAAGATGAAATGCTTCCCTTGATTTAGGGATGATCTGAGTGACAGAAGCATTACCTAAGCACTTGGGTCTCTCAAACCTTTCCTCTCACAGATTCTTTGGAAACCATAATCCCCAGTAGTCCCCAATGCCCATTTTCCAGTTCCTTTTCCTGTTTCAGACTGTGGCTCCAAAAATTAGCACAGAAATTCTTATAGCTACAGAAACTACTCACAAATTAGCACAGTAATCCCAGCAAGTGCATATGTGACAGCTGAGAAATATTTTGCAATAGTAAATAGCTCATATTATTATTCTATTTGTACATATGTAGGTCTGTACATAACACATATGAAACATTGTACAGATTCTTTATATTGGCTACAAGACAGACATTGAATGCTAGAATTGTAGTCTAAATTTTATAAAAATTATTGCATTTAACTATACTTACAAAAATTTTAATCACATTTTATTTTTAAATGATGCCAGCTGGCAATTTTGAAATTCATTAATAATTACTTGCATTTTGCTGTAGAATACTAGATAATATTAATGTTTTAGGAGAAAATATCTTGTTAGAAATATATATGATGGGACCCCTGAGTGGCTCAGCAGTTGAGCATCTGCCTTCGGCCCAGGGCATGATCCTGGAGTCCAGAGATCAAGTCCCACATCGGGCTCCCTGCATGGAGCCTGCTTCTTCCTCTGCCTGTGTCTCTGCCTCTCTCTGTGTCCCTCATGAGTAAATAAATAAAATCTTTTAAAATATATATATATATATGAAATTTACTTTAACGTTTTTTAAGTTTAATTCACACCTTTTATGAAAACAGTCAGTCTTCATTATTTGTGGATTCTCTATTTGAGAATTCACTTAACTTCCTAAAATTTACTTGTAACCCCAAAGTCAATATCCACAGTGATTTTGTAGTCACTTGAGGACATGCAGAGTGTCAAAAACTCTAGGTCCCCCATTGTACAGGTATCCAGCTGAGGCTGAATAAGGCAATGCTCTCCCTTATTTTAGTTCTCATAATGTAAATAAATATACTTATAGCAGTCTGTTCAGTATCCTACTTCTCTCATTTTTGTTAGTGGTTTTGCTGCCCAGGATGGGCTCATGCACAGCACTGAAGAGCTGTCTAGTATTCGCAAGCACAAGGAGGATGTACGTGCCTTGCCTCATGAAGAAAATATATTGATCAGATAAGATTTGTTCCAGTATCTTAAGGGCTGTTGGCAGTAAGTTTAATGTCAACAAATCAACAATATATACTAAATAAGGTGTCTTTCAACAGAAACACATAAAACAAGGTTACATATTGGTCAGTTGACAAACATGTTGTAACCAAAAGCTCACAGGAATGTAACTGTATTTGTCCTAGGAGGAATGTTTTAGTATTATTCACTAATTCAGCATCAGCAATGATTTTATAGAACTACTCTACATAATGAGAATCAACTGTATATATACTTGTTTTGCACTCCCTGAATACAATTACATCTTATTTTTTAATTGTTTAGATCATGCTATCTATAGAATGCAAGTTATGTGAAAATCTTGATAACAACACAATTAGCTCTTACGCTTAAGTGAAAGTAAGAAAAAAATTGTCGGGTGACTCAGTCAAGTGGGACATCCAACTCTTGATTTCAGCGCAGGTCATGATCTCAGGGTTGTGGGACCAAGCCATGCATCAGACTCTCCACTCAGCATGGAGTCTGCTTGTTCCTCTCTCTCTGATCCTCTCTCTCACTCTTTCTCCCTCTTTCTCAATCTCTCTCCCTATCTAAGATAAATAAATTAATTTTTTTTAAAAAGAGAAAAAATTGTGGAATAAATTTCTAATAATTCATGAATGCTGTATGTCTTTATTTTATTGTTCTTCCAAACATTCCCAGCCCTATCAACAGAACACCTGACCTACATAATATTTATCAAATTCAGTCACCTGTGATATTTTGCCTACCTTCACTCATAAGAAATCATACTTTTCACATTTTTCAATTGTGTTATGAAATTGTATCTGTTATGCTGGAGGACAGAATATATTTTATTTAACAGTATGCTTGCTTGATTTAATAACTTAAATATTTAGACATGTGGTGTGAATCTCCATTTGAACTCTTTCCTGAGCCGTGCAAGCACTAGGGCTGATAGTTTGTAATAGCAAACTGCTAAAAACAGTGTAATGTACATTAGTTGGGTACTGACTAAATACCATATGATACATTCATATAATAGAATCATATGCAGTCTTTAATAAGACAAAAAAAATAGGAGTACCTGGGTGGCTCAGATTAAGCATTCAATTCCTGATTTTGGCTCAGATCATGATCTCAGGGTCATGGGATTGGGCTCCAAATAAGACTCTGTGCTCAGCAGGGAGTCTGAGATTTGTTCTCTCTTCTTCCCCCTCCCCCTCCCCACTGCTCATGCCAAATAAATAAATAAAATCTTAAGAAAAAAATAATAATGGCCTTGGAGTCAAATGGCTTGGATTCAAATCCTGGCTCTACCACTTACTAGACATGTGACCTTGAATTACTTAAACCTCTCTGTGCCTCAGTCTCTTCACATGTAAATAGAGAAGGACTAGCACTCTGTTCCTCGGACTTAGAGTCAATACATGTAAAGTGCTTAGAATAGTATTCTTATGTTCATTATTTGCATTGATATGATACAATCTCCAAGATATAATAAGGGGGAGAAGTAAAGTGCAGATAGTGTAAAAATACACTATCATTTGTGAAAATAAAAGAATGTGTGTAGGGGGGATCCCTGGGTGGCTGAGCGGTTTAGTGCCTGCCTTCGGCTCAGGGTGTGATGCTGGACTCTCAGGATCGAGTCCCACATTGGGCTCCCTGCATGGAGCCTGCTTCTCCCTCTGCCCGTGTCTTTGCCTCTCTCTCTCTCTCTCTCTCTCTCTCTCTCTCTCTCTCTCTCTCTCTGTCTCTCATGAATAAATAAATAAAATCTTAAAAAAAAAAAAAGAATGTGTGTGTGTATCACCAAGAGATGTTTGCATCTCTTGGGTGTGTGAATAAATAATGCCAGTATGTCTGAAATGGTACACAAAAAAACAGTAGTAGTGATCACTTCCAAGGAGGGAAATGGGAGATCTGGGACTTGGAGATGGGAGAGAGATTTTCACAATGTGTCCCAGTTGCTCTACATAACAAATCATCCCCAAAAACTCAGTGGCTTAAAACAACAATCAGGTATGAGATTCATGATTTCTATGGGCTAGGAAGTCTGATAGAGCCTACAGGGACAGCTCATGCCTGCTCCACAATGTCTGTGGTCTTTATTCTCTCATTGCTCTATTTGATTCCATCAACATTTTAGGTTTCTTTCAAATCTGTGTCCTCCTCTAGATTGTATCCTTGAGGACTGGAACCACAGCTTACTCATCTCTATGTCACTCACAGGACATAGCAGAGATAACACAGAAAAATCTTGGTGGAGTAAATAGAGAAATAAGAATACATGTCCTGGGGCACCTGGGTGGCTCAGTAGGTTAAGTGTCTGCCTTAGGTTCAAGTCATGTGGGTCAAGCCCCACATCAGCCTTCTAGCTCAGCAGGGAGTCTGCTTCTCTCTCTCCCTCTGCATCCCCCACCCCTGTTTGTGTGTGCACTTTCTCTCTCTCTCTAAAATAAGTAAATAAAATGTTAAAAAAAAAAGAGTATATGTCCTTATTTTCTCTATAAACCTTTTATTTGTCATTTCCTAATCTGAGGTACACCCCTATCTCCTCCTTGCCTAATACCATGCCATAGAGATTGAAATTTCACAACCTTAGGAACAAAGCCTCATTGAATTTTAGGTAGATTTTTCTTGTATCAGAGTGACTCTTCAAAGAGTTTTATTAACCTGGAGCATGGTGTTATGGACTGAATGTGTCCCCCCAAATTCACAGGTTGTAATCTCCAAGGTGATGGCATTAGGAGGTGATCCTCTGGGAGGAGATCAAGTCATGAAGGAGGAGCTCCCATGAATGGAAATAGCACCCATATAAAAGAGACCCCAGAGAGCTGCCTTGCCCCTACTACTACATGAGGACACAGTGAGAAGATGGCCATCTATGAACCAGGAAGCACATTCTGACCAGACATGGAACCTGCTCACCTTGATCTTGGGCTTTCCAGCCTCCAGAATAGTGAGAGATAAATTTCTATTGTTTCCGAGCTACTCAGTCTATATAGTATTCTGTTTAGCAGCCTGAAAGGACTAAAACAATAGGGGTAGAAATAAAGGACTGAACACATTAGCAAGCCCTGGTGCACAGAACAGACTTCACATATAGATAGGGGCAGGCAAAATCCAGGACCTCAGGACTTGCCATTGAGATCTGTACCGAGCAGAGAGGGGAAATGATACTCATTTGGAAAAGGAAAAAATACTTCTCTAACATTTAAAAGAAACAAAAACACAGATGATAGATTATTATCCTGTCAAAAGATTCCAGTGGTATTATCTTAATAGCTAACACCAAAATTCCACTGAGGGAGGAATTATCTTTGGGTAAATATTTCCATCAGTTGCTTGTAGTAGAAAGGGAGACCCAGAAATCTTTCAGCAAGAACGAGGACAGCAAAGAACAAGTACACTTTTCTATTGGCAAGAAAGAGGGGACTTGGTATTTCTCAAAGGGAAGAATGAAGAGGAAGGGGGAGGGAATTCAGAAAATGGAAATGAGGGGACAGTGAGATGGTTTGAGTCCGGGCTTACCTAGAAGAAGACCCCAAGGCATCAAAACAACTCTTAGGAGTAAGGATATATCATAAGAAATATAGGTTCGGGATGCCTGGGTGCCTCAGCGGTTGAGCATCTGCCTTCAACTCAGGGCATGATCCCAGGGTCCTGGGATCAAGTCCCACATCGGGCTCCTGCAGGGAGCCTGCTTCTCCCTCTGCCTATGTCTCTGCCTCTCTCTGTGTCTCTCATGAATAAACAAATAATAAATAAACCTTAAAAAAAAAAAAAAGAAATATCGGTTCATCTCTCCCCTCCACCCACAAACGTTTGGTAAAAGTTGTACTGCCCTTGAGGCCTCTGAGTGGCTCAGTTGGTTGAGCATCCCACTCTTGGTTTCGGTTCAGGTCATGATCTCAGGGTCCTGGGACTAAACCCAACACCAGGCTCTGTGCTCAGTGGCGAGTCTGCTTGTGAATTCTCTCTCTTACTCTCCCTTTGTCCCTCTTTTCCTGTTTGCAAGTATGCAAGCACTCATACTCTCTCTCTCTCTCTCTCAAATAAATCTTTAAAAAAAGAGTCGTACTGCACAAACCAGCCTTCTGTTTACAGTTGCTGTGAAGAAGGAAATGAAAGCCAAGGCCTAGCCATGTTTGGATGTGCATCACTGTGGAAACACAAAAAATTCAGAGACCAGAAGTAACCATAAGAAAATTCAGAGAAACCATGGAAAACCATCCAACAGGAGTTGGAATCATTCTTATCTAGATCTTTTTGAGACCCCAGAGGACATCTGGGTTACACATAAAATTTCAGAAACATCTGTCTTTTGAAGGCAAGAGGAGAATTTAGAAGTTAAAAGGGTGATTTCAGAATAAAGGATGCTAAACCACTGATTGAAACAATCCCACTACGGCAAGGTTTGAGCTTCTCTTCACAACCAGTTGGTAGATGATAAAATCAAGTAGGCAGGTCACAATCATATTTTTAAAGAAGTAATAAAATGAAAAGGAATAATACAACATCACTGGCCATTAGAGAAATGCAAATTAAAACCTCAATGAGGGGTACCTGGCTGGCTCAGTCAGAAGAGCATGTCACTTTTGATCAGGGAGTCCTGAGCTCGAGCCCCACATTGGGTGTAGAGATTACTTAAATAAATAAAGCTTTTTTAAAAAGGTTTTTTAAACAGTGGCAATACCAAATACTGGTGAGAATGCTAAGAAACTGAATTTCTTACCCATCATTGGTGGGAATGTAAAATGGTATAGCCACTCTGAAAATTGTTTGGCAATTTCTTACAAAACTAAAATGCAATTACCATATGACCCAGCAACCACCCCTGGACATCATCCCAGAGAAATGAAAACTTACGTCCATACGCACCAGAAAAATGTACATAAATGTCCATAGCAGTATTATATTTAATAGCTAAAAACCACAAACAATCAAAATAATCTTCCACAGGTACATTTTTTTTTCAACAGGTACATTTATGCCATGGAATACCACTCAGAAATAAAAAGGACCAAACTATTAATACACTCCACAACCTGAATGGATCTCAAGGGCCTTCTGCTGAGTGAGAAAAAGCCAATCGCAAAAGACAAAATTTTAGAGACAGAAAACAGATTGTGGTTGCCAGGAGTTATGAGGCTGGATAGAGTTGGGGTAGGTGACACTATAAAGGGGTAGCATGAAGGATTTGCTTGGTTCTACAACTCTGTATATGTGATCAAAGTTCAGAGAAATACACATACATGCACATAATAAATGAGTGAAATCTGGAATATAGATTGTACCAATGTCAGTTGCCTGGTTTTGATACTGCACTGTAGTTACATAAAGATGTTACCATTGAGTACACAGGGAACCTCAGTGTACCAGCTTTGCAACTTTCTGTGAGTCTACAATCATTGCAAAACGAAGTTTTTAAAAATGAAAATGAATAGAACAGAGAAGCTTAGAGCACATCACTCATAGTGAAAGTGAATACGTTCTAGGGAACTTTTGTTTCATTTGTACCTGCTCATGTGAGTCACAGCTTGAAATGTACTTAATGCACTTCTTGGGAAGGGAGGCAATCATCAAGGTCAGAAGGTTTGAAAACCATTGCTTTACAGCGAGCTTGAAAGACTCAAAGACCTAGAGGAGTCAGGTAGACCATGTGAAGAAGTAAAACAGGCCTGGCTCATTGAGACTGTCATGGTTATCTTTCCCATATACATAGTTCTTACTAGGCTTCTAGGCTTCATAATGATATAGGGATTCTTTACTTCCACAGACAAATAGGCTCTTTCGTAATTTTTTAACTACATGGTACTCTTGATCTACCTATTCTCCCCACTTCTGGTAGTGAACTAGTTTGTCTATTGCTGAGCAACAAACTACCCCAAATCTTAGCAACATAAAACTGCAAACATTTATTACCTCACAGTTTTTGGGAATGGCTTGGCCCAGCGGTTCTGGCTCAGGGTCTCCGAGGAGGTTACAGTCAAACTGTCACCCAGAGCTGCAGCCATCTGAAGACTCAACTTTGGCCAGAGGACTCACTTCCCAACCCACTTGTTGATAGCCTCCGCTCCATACTGGCTTTTGGCCACAGACTTGAGCTCCTCACAACATGGTCCTCTCCAGAGAACTGCTCACAGCATGGCAGCTGGCTTCCCCCAGAATGAGAGATACAAGAGAAGGAAAGATAAAGCCAGGCACCAAAATGGAAATTATACTACTCTTTTACAACTTAACTTCAGAAAGGACACATGACTCCTCTGCCATATAACATTGGTCACACAGACCCCATCCTGGTACAACAGAGGAGGGAGACTTCACAAGGGTGGGAGCAAGAGGCAGGATCTTAAAAGTTGACTTCCACAGAGAGAGGCCTGGGAACAAGAAATATTTCTCTACTATAAGGAACACACCAGTACAGTTATGATAAATGACAACTGACCCTGGTCTCCATGCTGGGAAGACATTATGGAGTGGTAGAAAATCCAGTAAAGGGAAGAGGACATGGCCCATTTCAAGGGTGCAACTGCTAATCACAATGCTGCCCTGAGAAAATATAGATCTTGATGCGGAAACCTTCCCATGTTAAACTTAGTGTGGCCAAACAAAATACATACACCAGCTGGATCCAGGCTCCAAGTGCACAAACCCGGCCACAACATCTAGACAACAGTGGTGCCATGGTTAAGAGTTCAGGGCTTGGAATCAGCCAGATCTGGATTCAAATTTCAACAATGCCAATTACTTGCAGCACGACCTTGACCAAGTCTCAGATCCTATGCTATAAAGCAGAAATGATCAAAATAGTGCCATTTCACACTGCTTCAGTGAGGATCAAGTGAGATAACACCCAGAAAAGTCCTTTGCACACGGAGGAGCATGACAGCCACTCAATAATGTTAGTCACCATGATTATTGTTATTCTAGCACCAGAGATGAAAACTGGAACAATAATATTCCCACTCACACTGGGGCTGTTAGCCACTTAGGCGACTGATGCAGCTGCCAAGGTTTAAATAAGGGGTTTCCAGGCAGCACGGGTGGCGCAGCGGTTTAGCGCTGCCTTCAGCCCAGGGTGTGATCCTGGAGACCCGGAATCGAGTCCCACATCAGGCTCCCTGCATGGAGCCTGCTTCTCCCTCTGTCTCTCTCTGTGTGTGTATCTCCCATGAATATATAAATAAAATCTTTAAAAATAAATAAGTAGATAGATGGGTAAATAAAGGGTTTCCTTCCACACATCTCCAGAGCAGAATAATCATCAGCAAGACTGTACCTCAAAGCCCCACTTTCCCTTCTTCATAATTTTATCTCAGACAAGTCCTTAAATTCCATGACCTACAAAGAGAAACAGCAGTTTGATGGCGTAGAGAACACAGAGGTCACAGTCTCACTTCTTTGCTCCCCGTATCTCCTTTGTATGAGAGTCACACACTATTCTCACGTTGGCAAAACCAGTACCCGAAAGGCGGCTGTTTCACAACTAAAATAACAGCAAAAGAAGGACCAGAAAGGTCATCTGGAGAGAAGTAAATTTTTCTGTGAGCTTACTCAGCACAAGGTTTGAACCCCCTCTCTAACTGTCCACATACTTGGCTATGCACTTCTCATTGAATGCCTCCAATGACAGAGAACTCCTCACTTCTCCCAGAATAGCTTATTTCATTTTGATTAAGAATTTTATGCATCAGGGTGCCTTAGTGGTGCAGTTGGTTAAGCACTGGACTCTTGATTTTGGTTCAAGTTGTAATCTCAGGATGATGAGATCCAGCCCCATATTAGGCTTGCACTCAGCATGGAACCTGCATGGGATTCTCTCTCCCTCTCACTCTGCCACTTCCTGCCCCCTCTCTCTCAAATACATAAATAAATCTTAAAAAAAAAAAAGAATTTTATGTATTGTCCAAAGGATACTGATTGAGCACTTCTAGTGTCAGGCATTGCATTTGGTGCTGGGGATGCAATGGTAAACCAGACAGATGAGGTCTTCCATTCCCTAGTGCAGGGCAAGAGACAATAAACAAATAAATGAATATATAGCACATTTGATAGAGATGAATTCTATGAAGAAAGATGAAAAAAGGTAAAGGTTGAGAAAATGATAGTGTTGTTACTCTGTATAGGTGGTCAAGGAAGGTTTTCTGAGGAGAGGACACTTAAGCAACTTTCTAAATGAAATAGGAAAGGTACATCTGACATGAGTATTTCAGCAAAGCAAAGAAAGACTCTGAAAGCAGACTGAATATCTTCCTTACAGCCAAGGGAAACCTGGACTGAACTCTTTCTTCTTATTCACACAGCCACAAAATTCACCTCTTGAGAGGTAATTGTGTTAATCATGTCTGTCTGTACTTATAGGGTTGGTGGTCAGACCTAGCAGGACCCCTATCAGGTCCAATCTCATATTCTGTCTATATCCTTGCTAGATCCCGCTTGCCTTAGTGTTTGCAGGGTTACATCCTTCTTTTTTTTTTTTTTAAGATTTTATTTATTTATTCATGAGAGACACACACAGAGAGAGGCAGAGACACAGGCAGAGGGAGAAGCAGGCTCCATGCAGGGAGCCCGCCGTGGGTCTTCAGGATCACGCCCTGGGCTGAAGGTGGGCTAAACTGCTGAGCCACCAGGACTGCCCTACATCCTTCTTAATATAATTTGCATGCTATCTACATCCCCATTGAAGTTCCCAATTTTTTTTAAATTTTTTATTTATTTATGATAGTCACAGAGAGAGAGAGAGAGGCAGAGACACAGGCGGAGGGAGAAGCAGGCTCCATGCACCGGGAGCCTGATGTGGGATTCGATCCCGGGTCTCCAGGATCGCGCCCTGGGCCAAAGGCAGGCGCCAAACCGCTGCGCCACCCAGGGATCCCTGAAGTTCCCAATTTTAAAAAAAAAAAAATTGTCAAATTGAACAGGCCTGAGGAATGTTGCCCCACAGTAAATCTCCAAAAGCTCTCCCCACCCCTGCCAACCAACCGCCTCCCCCACCTCCCCACCCAGCAGTTGACACTCATCAGGAGTCCATTAGCTCCCTCTTATTAGCTCGACATTTTCCAAAGCATCTTTCTCAACAAAGAAAATGGAAATGTAATTGGAGTTGAGTGGTTCAGCTCTCAATACCATCTGTTAACAGTATACAATCTGTTCCAAGCAGCAGGCTGAAATGTTGTCAGACATAAATGACACCCAAGTCATAAGTAAATGCAAGGCATGAGCATGAGCTTGTTGATTGACTTAGAATAATTTATTTACCACACTAGACTTATATATAATTCGAGAGTCTCATCATCTTTACATCTTCTACATCCAGAGAACACTGCCAGATACTTCATGGATATTTGACATTTACTATATAAGCATATGTGTGAGTATTGTGAAAGATATTTAGGGAAAGTCCCCAAATGGGACCTGAAGACCCTGACACCACTAGGTTATGATTTTTCCATCTCATGGAAAAATGAGATTTGTGCTGCTGCATAACAAATCATCCCAAAGCTAGTGACTTAAACCAACTACAAGTTGATTTTGCCCACGAACCTATAATTTGGCCAGGGACAACTTGTGTTGGTTCCACCCTGCATTAGCCCAGGCTATTTGAAGCTCATCTGTTTGCCTGTTTAATGGTTGATACTAGCTGTTGGCTCAGACCTCAGCTGAGGCTATAGCTGGAATGCCTACAAGTATCCTTTCCTTACAGGTGCTTGGTTTTCTCAGAGTGCAAAGTCATCCTAAGAGTCAGGCAGCGGCCCATGGCCTTTTATGTTCTAGTCTAATAAATGCAAAAGCATAACTTCTGTCATATTTCATTTAGTAGAAGAAAGTCATAAAGGACAGTTTATACTCAAGAAATAGTGAGAGAAGTGTCAAAGAATATGCACATGTTTTAAAAACACTACCCATGGGATTGGATGAGACCAATAGATTCGATGAGTATTCTTAAGTAACAAATGCCAAAGAGGCTACCCACTTTCTTAGAGATGCACCACAAAACTAAGAATAAAGAATGCCGGGATCCCTGGGTGGCGCAGCGGTTTGGCGCCTGCCTTTGGCCCAGGGCGCGATCCTGGAGACCCGGGATCGAGTCCCATGTCGGGCTCCCGGTGCATGGAGCCTGCTTCTCCCTCTGCCTATGTCTCTGCTTCTCTCTCTCTCACTGTGTGCCTATCATAAATAAATAAAAATTAAAAAAAAAAAAAAAAAAAGAATGCCTGCAAGTCCCCTTAAGCTCCTTTGTTTAGGAATCCTGCATGGTTAATGACTTTGAAACCTATCTTACAGCTGTATCTAGAAGAAATAGATTCCTTTGTTTCCAAAATAAGAGTTGGAATTCACCACGGGTCCAAATCAGGACAAATGCTCTCAAGCCAAAGGTGGGGCCCTATAAGGTAATATCTAAATAATGCTTGGCATTGCATCTGAAAAGGAATCAAGTGCCAGTGAGACCCTCCAAAGAGTTGATGTCTCAGGACGTCTGGATACTTTCACACTCAAGTTTGGCAGATTCTTCAATAGTGTATGGCAGAGAATGTTCCAAGTCCATCCAAACCTGCTTTCTTTTTCTTTTTCTTTTTCTTTTTTCTTTCTTTTTTTTTTTTTCTGCTTTCTTTTTCTCCTGGGTACACAGCTTGACAATATTCCCAGCCTCCCTCACAGTTAGGTAAGACCATGTGACTAAGTCCTAGCCAAAGAGATGAGGGCAGGAACAATGGAGACTACCTCTAAGGCTGGTCCATAAAAACTCTGGTACAGTCCTGTATTTTTTTTTCCTCTTTTACTACCCACTGGCTGGATGAATAAGCTTCTAGGACCTAGAGGAGGGCAGAGTGACATGAGAGATGCCTGAGCGTCTGAGCCACTACTTGGAGGTAAGCTACCTGACCAAAACATCAGCCTATAGTGTTGCTGCATGAACGGGAAATAAGTTCTTATTGCTCTAACCCGCCACCTTGGGGGCTGTTTGCTACAGCTGTTTGCCTACCCTGACTGTGAAGTTGGATTTTTATTCCAGAAATATTCATTTCCCTCCCTCCCCCACCACGGGTGGAATATACTTTGCCATTCCCTTAGCAATGGGTTTGGCCAATGGGATGTTCATAGACATGATGTGACATAATATGCTTTTACACACATTTCATCACTTCTACACTCTTTTGTGCTACACCCTCTTAGTCTTCTGCCATCACCTTGAGAAGAAAAGCACCAGCTAGATCCTGGTCCAGAGGATGAGACACCTGATGAGCAGACCTAGATCCAACCTGCAGCTTGGAACCAAGCCCAGTCTAGCCCAATCCAATAGCAGCTGACTGACCAGCAGATGGATGAGCAAAAATAACTGATTATTACTTTAAGCCACTGAGTTTTGGAGTAGTTTGTTACACAGCATATTGTGGAGATAGTTGACTGATACACTAAAGAAGTGTGAGTGCGGCAGTCTTGTAGGGCTGCCACACTAGGCTTCCACTTGAGGCCTTTTCTATTATCTCACTTAAGGTTTATGCTAAAGCTGTTTTACAAAGGAAGAAACCGAGGTGTAGGAAGACTTGCCCAAAGCCACACAAGGAGTTTGGTATATCACATTTATAAGCCTAAATGCACTTCCTTCTGTTCCAAACACACCAAGGGAATGTGAGAGAAGCAGGTAAAATCAGGAAGGCGTGAACAGAATTCAGGATGTTTCCACCAAATCCCACTTTAACAGAGCTTGCTAATTACACCCCTTGACACTTGAAAAGTTCAGACAAAGAAAACAACGACCAGCTTCCCCCTCCCCCGTTGTTAATTTACGGAACTTACTATCTAAACATCCTTAGATAATGCAACTGAAAATACAACTTTTCTAAGAAAGATTTGAACAATCCCATCACACCACTCCTACAACGGGTTAATAAGGAAAATAACATTTGCAGGGAATCTTCAAGGTTAATTTCAAGGAGGAAAACCACACCCTCCGACCCAGTGTTTCTAGAGCCCTGAGAGAGAAGGAATCGAGAGAGCCCTCTCGGACTGCCAGCTCCCACCACCGCCCTTCAGACAAAGCTTGTCACCAGCGCGTAAGGACCACCCGCCACCGCTCCTGCAAGGGCCGCCCAGCCCGGGGCACGCAAACGACGGCGGGAGGGCAACCAGCCCCCAGTCTGAGCGAAGGGCAGTGGAAACCTGTTTCCTCCCGTCCTTTCATTTTTAGGGACCCTCGGCTCAGATTCTTTTAGGGCTCAGCTTCCACAAGGAGAGAAAAAGCGGAGTTGGGGGGGGGGTCTCCCTGGGTGGGCGGAGGCAAAGGCAGGAGACGGGAAAAGTGGGCAGGGATGGGGGGTCTCCAGCGGGCAGGGAGTACTGCAGAGTCCGCGTGCAAGGCCGCACATCCCTGCACACCTACAACTACGTACCACACACACGCACACACACACACACACACACACACACCCCTCCCCCGCCCGCCCCCACGCCCGATCGGGGCTGGGGCGGGGGGGGGGGGGCAGCAGATTCCCGGGGAGGGGAGCGCAGCCCCCGCAGCCAGGCCAGGGCCCAGCGCCCGCCCCGGTAGCGCGACCCCGGGGCGCGGGGGGCCGGGGCCCGCACAGGAAGGACAGCGCCCAGCCCGCGAGGCGGCGGCCGAGGGCGCGGCGGGGAGGGAGCGGCCCGCGCCGCCCCCCGCCCCCCGCCCCCGCCCTCCGCCTTCCAGGACCGCCCCGCTGCGGCGCGCGCGGGGCGGGGCGGGGCGCGGCGTATATAAGGCGAGGGGCGGGCGCCGCTCTTTTGTCTCTTGCTGCAGCACCGCGAGTGGGAGCAGCCGGCGCCGGGCTCGCAGCGGAACTCCTCGGTGAGCGTGGCCGAGGGCGGGGGCCACGGGGGACGCGGGGTGCACCGGGGTGCACCTGGCCGCACCTGCCCGCGCGGCGGCCCAGCGGGCGCGCTTCCCCGACGGGACGCCCGGCCGGTGGGCCACGCCCTGGGGCGAGCTCGGGGGGTGCGGGACGCGCCCAGGTCTCCGGCCGCGGCCGCCGGCGACGCCCCGGCCCAGTGCCACGTCGGGAGGCGGCGGCGAGGCGGAGGGGACGCTGGCGCCGGCCGCGGGCCAACCGCCTCGCTTTGCCCACCAGGGTCGCTTTAAGAACATGGCAGACAAGCCAGACATGGGGGAAATCGCCAGCTTCGATAAGGCCAAGCTGAAGAAAACGGAGACGCAGGAGAAGAACACCCTGCCGACCAAAGAGAGTGAGCGCGCCCGCCCCCGGGCCCGCGGCCCCCGCCCGGCGCCCCCGCCCCCCCCGCCGCACCCCGCCCCCCCCCGCCGCACCCCGCCCCCCCCCGCCGCACCCCGCCCTTCTCGAGGCCCCGGCCCCACCCCACCCCACCCCCACCCCGGCCCCGGGCCCCTTTCTGTCCCCCGAAGCGCGCGTCTCCCCAGCCCCCGGGGTGCCTCGGGGCGGGGGGGCGCCAGCTGGCCTCACCCCCCCCCCCCCCGTGCCTGCTTTCCTGCCTCCACAGCCATTGAGCAGGAGAAGCGGAGTGAGATTTCCTAAGAACCCACAGGATTCCCCACCCCCGCCATCTCCGAGACACCCCCGTCGTGATGTGGAGGAGGAAGCGCCACCTGCAAGATGGACACGAGCGACAGGCTGCACTGTGAACCCGGGCACTCCGTGCCGCCGCCACCGGCCCTGCGGGTCTCTGACGGGACCCCCCAATCGGACTGCCAAATTCTCCGGTTTGCCCTGGGATATTATAGCAAATTATTTGTATGATTAATGAAAATAAAACACACCTCGTGGCATGGCTGGCGTGGTCTGAGTCTTGGCTGGGAACGCGTGGGCAGCGTCGCCGCAGCAGAGCCCGACGCGCTGGAGTCGAGTCGCTGCCGCAGAGCGGGAGGGGGGCTCAGAACAAACGGCCGGTTTGCAGGGACCGTTTTTAATTTTGGCCTTCCCTGCTTCTCCATGAGATTTGTGGGTTGTTATTAGCTGCTCAGCTCCTCTTCTAATCACACCGTGTAAAATTTAACCTCACTGTCGTTCCTGGAAGCTCTTTGGGAAAATGCATTTTCAGGGGAGTAGGATTTGGGGGTTTTTTCTGTTTTTTTTTTTTCAAGGATTTGCTTTTGATAAGCTTTTACCTTCCCACTGTTTCTCTGGCTTCATAGTTATGATTCACACCCGGAAAGAGAACAGTGATTTAAAGTCTGAGAAGAAAGGGGTAAGCTGCTCTATCTGGAATGTTGGAAATTGGGCGAGGTCACAAAAGTCTCCTGGAGGCTTTCTTGGAACTTAAAGAAGGCGGTGGAATTTAGAAAACAAAGGCGGGATCCGGGAGGGAAAACCACAGCAGGAACATCGGAGCTGGAGGGGACAGCCTCGCTTTTTGTCTTTCAACCCTAGTGCAGAACCTTCCACAAAAGCTAACCGTTAGAGGGAGTGCTAGGCTGGGCTGCCTCCTGTGCTGGGAGCAGCCGGAAGGGTGGGTGTGTGGAGGGAGGGCTGGAACCTAGCAGCAGAGCCCTGCAGGGTTACACCCTAGAGAAGAGGGGGACCAGCCCAGAAGAGAGGAGTGGATGGGAGGTGGGGAGCCTGCAGGGCGTTCTGGAACGGAAGAGACTGGCTTATGGTCCCAGGGGTGAAATTTTCTCCTTAAAAAGGGAGGTGAGGACACCTTCCTTAGTGATTTGTCCCACATTTTTGTCTCCCCATAATGGGCTGGATGCTGGGTGAGGAGTAATTTGAATGAGGTGTGATCCCTGTCCACAAACCTAAACCCCTGGTGGATAAGACAGGCAGCCACAGTAGACCAGAGCAGGGACAGCTAGGCTGAGGGAACCACTGCCCATTTTGCACAAAGGAGTGATTCCGCAGTGAGACCTGTGCTGTGGAGGGTGAGTGCACCTAAGGGGGTGGGGATGTGATAAGGAAGGAAGAGCGAAATATTGGGGGGGGGGGGCACGTGAACTTTCACTGAGGATCTGCTTTGAGCCAGGGATTGTGTTAGGATTTTTAGTTCTCAGAAACTCTATTAAGACGCTATGATAACTATCCCATTTTGTAGATGGGGAAACTAAGGTCAAAGAGGCTAGGGAATTTGCTGAAGTCTACACAGCCAGTGAGTAGTGAGCCAGAATTTAGGACCAAGGATGTGCTTTGGGGGATTCCATAAGCCAAGGTTTGGAACATCTGTTGTGTCAAACGTTTCATGAGATTTCATGAGCATTTACTACTTGAGCATAATCGACCCTGGTAGGGTCTATTGTTAGGAGGTTAATGAAAAGGGAACAGAAGAAATCACTACTCCCTTCAGACAATAACAGTAGGTCTGCTGGTGAAAAGGGCCCAGGTAAAGCAGGCTGGGTGTGGGGAGACAAGTGTGCCGGGGCTGGAGAGGGAGTGGAAGTGACCAATTTTCAATAGGTCAATCAAGGGAGACCTCTGGATAAGACAAGAGGTTCCAGGAGGGGGAACACAAATGCAGGGGCCTTGAGAGAAGAGTGTGTTGGATGACCCGGGGAAGAAGCAGCTGGAGTGGAGTGAGCAAACGGCAGGGAGGTGAGGTGTGAGAAGGCAGGAGACAGAGGAGGCAGATTTTGAAGTACTTGGCAACTGTTACAAGGTTGGTTGCTGATAGGTGCCTCCTGACCCCTCACCCCAAGCACCCTCCACCTCTGAGCTCCATAGGTGCTCCTCATGGGCACTTCAAATCCTATCTGGGCAGTCAACCTAAGGCCTCTTCAGCCCCAGCCTCCTCCCCAGGGCCCTGTCTGGGCCACCAATCGCATGCTCTCTCCCTTTGGATTCCACAGACTCCCTGACCCCAGTGGGTCCACCCTGGAGAGCAGAACCCCATTTCCCAGGGCCCCCTGACTTAGAAGATTCCCGTGACTTTCTCATCCCCTCAATTCAGTCTGACACTATCTACCTGGAGTTAATGCAAACCCCATAGATCAAGGGCTCAGTTCCACAAGACAGCCCCCTCCTCCCACTTCAGACCCCAATCCCAATCTACAAAAGATGAACATAAGCAACCCAATGACCCAGCAACACCCTTCCTACTTACATATCCCAGAGAAATGAGTGTATGATCCACCAAAGGATATGTTCCTGGCAGCCTTATTCATATTAACCAAAGAGCAAAAACACCCCTTATGTCTTTCAACAGAATGGATAGACAAATTTGATATATTTGCACAATTTCTCAATCATTAGGTTACTCAACAATAAAAAAGAACCAAGTATTAATATCTAATTGTATGATTTTATTTCAATGAAATTCTAGAAAAGGCAAAAGTGATTTCTAATAATAAAAGCAGAACCTCCCAGGGTGATTAAAATGTTGTATACCTCGATCAGAGTGGTAGTTACAAGGGTGTGTACATGTGTAAAAAACCATCAAGAAGAGCAGCCCGGGTGGCTCAGCGGTTTAGTGCCACCTTCAGCCCAGGGTCTGATTCTGGAGACCCAGGATTGAGTCCTGTGTCAGGCTCCCTGCATGGAGTCTGCTTCTCCCTCTGCCTGTGTGTCTACCTCTCTCTCTCATTAATAAATAAATAAAATCTTAAAAAAAAAATCAATATAAATACAATGAGCAGTCACATGCAGTTTGCTGTCTGTGTGTTTTACTTGAATGAAAAGATTTTTTTGCACACCTGGGTGGCTCAGTGGTTGAGCATCTGCCTTCAGCTCAGGTCATGATCCTGGCCCGGGGATCAAGTCTTGCATCGGGCTCCCTGAGGGGAACCTGCTTCTCCCTCTGCCTGTGTCTCTGCCTCTCTCTCTGTATCTCTCATGAATAAATAAATAAAATATTTTTTTAAAAAGATTTTTTAATCCTATGAAGAGCTAAAGATTCCCAGATTCTAAGGCATTATACAATTAATTCAGAGGAAAGAGCTGAAAATTGTGTAAACAAGCCCTCCTGAATATTTTCCCCTTTGAGTGACCCTCTATTTTCTTTTTTTTAAAGATTTTATTTATTTATTCATGAGAGACACAGAGAGAGGCAGAGACACAGGAAGAGGGAGAAGCAGGTTCCTTGTGGGGAGCCCGATGCGGGACTCTACCCCAGGATCCCAGGATCACGCCCTGAGCTGAAGGCAGACCCTCAACCACTGAGCCACAAGTTGCCCCTCCTCTGTCTCCTTTCTAATTAGTCAAATATTAACCAACCTACCAGACCCTACCAATCACCACTTTCTCTGATTAGCCCTCTTAGATTTCCCAGCAAAGACATTCTCTTTCTCCTCTCAGCTCCTATCTTTACCTCTCTGCTGATACCTGCACACATGCATCACCCTCCCGTCTGGACTGAATAGAGAAGGATTCTTATTAATTGAGGCCAGCACATAATACACAGTAGCCAGCACATAATGCATACTTCTATAAATACTTATTGAATTACAGCTGAAATATCACCTGGCCTCATCTTGGCTATGCTAAAGCCATGCTGCTACCAGGCCCAACCACTGTCTGAATGTTGGTTCTATTATGCATTGACAGAGCCCAAGCATGGTGGGTATGTGAAAGTTACCATGGTACAAGAAAGCCAAATATCTTCATTTCCCTCCTAGAACCTGGTTCAGGACACAATGCGATTACAAGGAGGAGAAATACGGTTAATTCACAATTGAGGCTATTGACGGAAAGCTGTATATTACCCAGAGAGCAACTGTGAGTCTCAATCAGTTAAAAGATTTTAGATATTGGACTGCTGATTTCTCTGAAATACAGAGGCTGTGTTCTCGTTCATTTTGATTCAGCATGCCTTTTTTGAGCATCCAGTGAGTGTCTATCACTGCACTAGGCCTGTAGAAGCTGCAAGATGTGAGCCAACCAACTATACAAAAGGCAAAGTGAAATAAATGCTGAAGAGAAGGTGTACAAAGGAGTGGTGTCTGCACGGGAGGCTGCCTCATGTGAAAAGCAGCATTTGAAGACCTTGAGGAGGGAGAAGGGAAGCAGGGCTTTCTGAACAGGTGAAGCAAGGCACAGCAATCCCACATTCCTGAAAGGAGAGGGAGTGGTTCAGTGGAAACAGAAGCCTTACAATCGGCCTAGAAAGATACTTTTTTTTACTCTGTAGACAGTTGAGAGCCATTGCAGATTTTGGAGGCTGAGACAAACTGATCTGAGATGTATTTGATAGCATGTGAAGGATGTTGTGACTGACATGGAAGGTTATCTATCCAACGTCCATCACCAACACACCAGGACACACTCCTCATCCCCTCCTATCCTGCCTTCTTTGTGGTACATGCAAGTGCAATTTTATTTAGATGTGAAGCAGGTGATGAGCTTCAAGGGGCCAGCCCTAGGAGCAAAGTTTGATTAGTATAAACATTCGGCACCCAGGGGTTCAGCATTATAGAAATTTCTGAGGGCGTTTTGTTTCAGTTTGGCTATCATAATGATTAGGGAATACTGTTGATCATAAACTGGGATCAGGAATACTAGACATCCAGCATATGGCATATGACAACTCCATAAATCAAAGATTTGTGCTGGGATCCCTGGGTGGCGCAGCGGTTTGGCACCTGCCTTTGGCCCAGGGCGCGATCCTGGAGACCCGGGATCGAATCCCACATCGGGCTCCCGGTGCCTGGAGCCTGCTTCTCCCTCTGCCTGTGTCTCTGCCTCTCTCTCTATCTCTCTGTGACTATCATAAATAAATAAAAATTTAAAAAAAAAACACAAAGATTTGTGCTGTGCCTTACATGACTTTCTTTAAAGACTCTTTATTGTAGTATAACATGCATATAGAAAAATGCACGGATCATAAGTATACACTAAAAAAAATTAAATTAAATTAAAAAACGAGTGTACAGCTTGATGAATCTTCCCAAACTGAACACAACCTAGTGCCTAGGAGAGTCATATACCTATTTTAATTTCGAATAGGATGTATACATTTTGCCTACTTTTGAACTTTAGCTAAATGGACTTATAAATGAATCACTACACATTTGTATAGATGAAATATCTCTATAATTACGTGACTCTAGCAAAAACAAATTCTGCACAAATTTTGTATACACTGCATTTTCCAAGAAAGCAACTAGCACATAAATGTAAATTGAGGGCACCTGGGAGGCTCAGTGGTTGAGCGTCTGCCTTTGGCTCAGGGCATGATCCTGGGGTCCTGGGATCAGGTCCCCACAGGGAGCCTGCTTCTTCCTCTGCCTGTATCTCTGCCTCTCTTTGCATGTGTTTCACATGAGTAAACAAATAAAATCTATAAAAATAAAAATAAAAAATAAAAAATAAAATAAAACAATAAATCTAAATTGGGAGATGCCTTTTTTGTTTTTTACCTCGGAGCTTTTGTGTCACTGATAGCGATATCTTTCTTGGCTTTTGAATTGTTGATGCAACACAATTGTATCAGTGTTCATTTGAAGTCGCTGGATTAATGGTAATGCTGTGTATAGGTGCAAACATACCTAAAGTACAGATTGCTTCTTTAGCTGCAGAACATTGCTATGCTGTATTAGTCAGATTTTGATAGGTCGTACCGCAGTAACAAACTCCAAAAATTTCAATAGCTTACAACAACTAATTGTATTTTTATTCACATACACATCAGTTGAAACTCTGCGCCAGTTGCATGTGCCTTTATTCTGAGAACCAAGCCAAAGGCACAGCCCCCATCTGGAACATGCTCTTGTTATGGGAGAAGGAAAGAAGAATGGCAGAGCCATACAATGGCTTTTCAAACTCTTCTCAGATGTGGCACTTCCATTCACATTCCATTGACCAGAGCAAACCAGAAAGCAAGCCTGACATCGATGAGACACTTTAAGGTTGGTGTATATAATTCTGCTACAGGGAAGGCCAGGAATAATTGGGAATCATGATAATACAATTAATCATATATGCTGAAATGCAGACATATAATTTTTTTATAAATTCTATTTCTTTACTTCACCTTTATATTCCCCTTTTTTTTTTTTTTTTAAAGATTTTATTTATTTAGGGCAGCCCAGGTGGCTCAGCGGTTTAGCGCTGCCTTCGGCCCAGGGCGTGACCCTGGAGACCCAGGATCAAGTCCCACGTCGGGCTCCCTGCATGGAGCCTGCTTCTCCCTCTGCCTGTGTCTCTGCCTCTCTGTGTGTGTGTGTCTCTCATGAATGAATAAATAAAATCTTTAAAAAAAAAGATTTTATTTATTTATTTATTTATTCATGAGAGACACAGGAAAGAGAGACAGAGGCATAGTCAGAGGAAGAAGCAGGCTCCCTGCAAGAAGCCCAATATAGGGCTCTATCCCGGATCCTGGGATCACACCCTGAGCCAAAGGCAGATGCTCAACCGCTGAACCACCCAGGCATCTCTCACCTTTATATTCCTATGAGGGCTGGTATCGATTTGTTTTTAAAGTATGTGTGAAAAAAATAAAAATAAAAAATAAAGTATGTGTGAGAGTAGATTAATTATCTTTGATTTCCGTTTCGAGAAAGAGAAGTGTTATAAGATATTTGATGCTAAAGGAGATGTTGGTTCTAAACAGTTGGAAATTAACAGTCTGAACCAACCATGGCAATTTTATTATTACCTTTGCAGTGATTGGCTTAGCAATAGATATGGATTGATAAAAAAAAAAAAAAAAGAATAGATATGGGTTGCTATTCTGGTCAAGAAGACCCAAGAGGAAGCCTGCTGTGGGACTTCTGGAAAGACTGAATTGCTCCTTAAGGAGGACTTAAGAGGGGCACCTGGGTGCCTCAGTCAGTTAAGCATCTGCCTTCACCTCAGGTCATGATCCTAGGGGTCCTGGATGAAGCCCCATGTTAGGCTCCCTGCTCAGTGGGAAGCCTGCTTCTCCCTCTTCTCTCTCTGCCTGCCACTCTGCCTAGTTGTGCTCTCTCTGTCAAATAAATAAATAAAATCTTTAAAAAAAATAGGACACAAGTAAAAGCATTACAGGCCATTGCAGGAGGATGTTCTTCTTGAACCATGACAGTTATTTTGAAACCATGAAGGGAAATGCAACACATTGAGAGTGGCAAAGTGGAAAAATTACAATAATCTGTGTACTTGATGAGCTCTTGAGATGCTGAGGTTTCTCGAAAGTGCCTTATCTTTGAATATTTTGTTATGTGAAACAATACATTTTTCTTATACTTAACGAATCTGTAGTCGGGTTTTCTTACTTGCAGTCAAAAGTATTCTACAATGATCATCTGGAATGGGAAGTCGGTGCAAGAGATGCTGGTTTTTGGGATATTATGGTAACCATCCAGGCAAGAAGTAAAGAGGGCTGAATTTAGGGAAAGGCCAGTTTATCCACGGTGCAATGTTGGTCAGTTAAACAACAAGCTCTCACAGTCAGGGTGCAGGTAGGTAAGAGCTGATCTGTAGCATTTGCTGATTTCTATGATTTAAATATTGGCAATCTTAAACTGTCAAGAGTTTAACAATCAGTTTGCTCCCTTCTGAAAATTTAACAATTGAATCTTTGTGAGTTGGTGGCAGTCAGCTCCAGCACACCAAGGGCTGTGGGGATAGAAAATCAGTACAGTTACAAAAGACTTTCCAGAGGGAGAAATATTAAGACTTTAGATGATGTGGGCAATTACAGAAGTTGTAATCTTACAAGCAGAAACTTTTATATGTGTCTGTGACTTCATTTCTGTGTCTCAAGTTCCAGGGGGGATGACCAAAGCGTCCAATAACCAGGGCACTTCCCAGAAAGTACATTGGGAGACACGGTGCTGCTTTGGAGATTATATAGTCCCCAAGTAAGTATCATAAATTAACTTTATGGCCAACATCTTGTACAGAGACAATAAAATGAGCCATGTCATTGGCCATGATAAAGTGGGTGTCCCTGGCACTGAGCCCAGGGAAGGGCAGGGTGAACTTGGAAGACATCACAGTGTCAGAGAACTGGCACCAGGCTAAACCCTGGAAGCTGCCACTGGTGGGAGCCTGGGTGGAAGCCCGTGGTGGGAAAAAGCAGCAGGGTTGGCCAGAATCAACATGCTAATTAGGGCCAAAGTGGAGAAGCTATCAATATTCATCGACCCATTGCTTTCTCCATTTATTCAATCACAATTTATTAAGCATCTGCTAAGTATTGGGTCCCAACATAGGTAGTTGCTCAGGATAAACAAAATGGATTATCCTGGACATTCTATCACAGGTAAGATAAACAGGTAACCTGGATTAATGACAAAATATAGGATCACGGGATACTGTATTCTGGTTTAAAACTAAATGGGCACCAAGCTTAATTTTTATCTCTCCAGTGAAATTCAGAAGACTGAGCTCATAAGATGGGGTTGACTTGGCCCTGGTGTTATTCCAGCATTTACTCTGAATTTCTGTGGCATTCATGTCTATCACTGTAATGCTAAATCGATGTACTTCATAGAAGTCAACAAGATCAGAAAGACTTGGCTATTAATTAGAAGATTAAAAAAACAACAACAACTATCAGCCCCATGAATGCTATCTAAAGGTGTTAAGCACTCACACCACAGCTAAGAATTGTTCTACATTGTAGAAAAATCCTATTCTCTAGGAAGGCAATTCTGCTCCAAAAAGCTGACGCTCTTACAACAGTAACAGCACAACAGTGCAACCCAAAGACCTTCATCTGAGGCATCTGTAGCTGAAAAGAACCTGTTTTTGAATCACTGTTTTTGTCCAAATGTTATCTCATGTCAAGCTGTCCCTTATTTTGTTTCCTGCTACTCAGATGCCAGGTTATTTGATCTGGCTTGTTCTTAGAAAAAAAAAAAAAAATCAGTAGAATGCATAATCATATCATGTGGATTGTTTTTTTGGTTAAAAAAAAAAAAAAAAAAAAACTTGGGGCAGCCTGGATGGCTCAGCGGTTTAGCGCCATCTTTGGCCCAGGGGGTAATCCTGGAAACCCAGGATCGAGTCCCACATCGGGCTCCCTGCATGGAGCCTGCTTCTCTCTCTGCCTGTTTCTGCCCCCCCACCCCCGTGTCTCTCATGAATAAATAAAATCTTTAAAAAAAAAAACAACCTTATCCAACCAGTCATAAGCAAAAAAGGATTTATTTATTCATGTAAACAAGAGATCCAGGAAGTAGGTAGGTTTTGCTTCAGATGTGGCTGATGGAGATAGCCAAATGATGTCACAGGGACCTGGTCTCTCTCTCTCTCTCTCTCTCTCTCTCTCCATCTTTCAATTCTGCACCTTCCTTCTCGGGCTGGCCTCTTTACTCATGGTAACAATACAGCTGTGCAGCTCAAAGACTACATTCCCCCAAAGTGTGAGAACAGCAAAAATGAGAGAATGTCTCTCCATCCAGTTCAAACAAAAAGCCTGGACCTAACCTTCACCTGCCAGAATTAGGTCAGGTGTACCTCCCTGACCCGATCACATTGGCCAGGTCAGCCTCACTAGAATCACAGGAACATTGAGTAGAGATGGCGTAGATTTTTTTAAATTGAAGTATAATTGACATATGACATATTAGTTTCAAGTGTACAACATAATGATTTGATATTTGCATACACTGTGAAATGATCACCACAATCAGCCTAGTTACCATCTGTCACCATACAAAGTTACAAAATCCAAGGAGTAGATTTGTAAATGAAAATTAAGTACTATTATTAAGAACAGGGTAAATGAATATTAAGCACCCAAACTCATCATTGTTCACCACAGTCACATACTAAACTGGTGTATAAAGACTCCATATTGGGCTCTTGGGTGGCTCAGTTGGATAAGCAACTGCCTTTGGCTCAGGTCATGATCTCAGTGTCCTGGGATCGAGCCTCACATCAGGCTCCCTGCTCAGCAGGGAGTCTGCTTCTCCCTCTAGCTCCCCCACACACACTCCCTCTTCCTCCCCCTTGTGCTCACCCTCAAGCTCTCTCTCTCTCTCTGAAATAAAATATTTAAAATAAATAAAGGCTCTATATTAACCTCTTAGCCCCTGGGGACTACATGAGTCTTAACTTGGTGTAGATAGACTTGAACAGGTGGAGAATACCTAACTTCTGTCATCATGGCCCTTATTCCCAACGTTCTTACCAAAAAACTAGGGCTGGAGCAAGGGCTCTGAGATTAAAGACAGATGCGCGTGCATACACACACACACACACACACACACACACACACCACCTACATATATATGTGTGTGTACATACAGAGAGAGAAAAAGAGATTTTTAAGGAATTAGCTCACACAATTGTGGGAGCTAGCAAGACCAAAATCTATACAGCAGGTTAGCAGGCTGGAAACAAGCAATTCATGCACGTTACAATCTTAAGACAGAATTCCTTCCTACACAGGAAACCTCGATTTTTGCTCTGAAGGCCTTCAACTGATTGGATGAGGCCCACCCATATTATGGAGGGTAATCCCTTTTACTTCAGTTCAGCTGATGGTAATTTTTTTTTTTAAGATTTATTGATTTATTTACTCATGACAGAGAGAGAGAGGCAGAGACACAGGCAGAGGGAGAAGCAGGCTCCATGCAGGGAGCCCTATGTGGGATTCGATCCAGGCACCACAGGATCATGCACTGAGACAAAGGCAGATACTCAACGGCTGAGCTACACAGGCGTCCCCTGATTGTAAATGTTAATCACATACCAAACACTTCCACAACAAAAGACTGTGTTTGACCAAATAACTGGGCACCACAGTTGAGCCAAGGTGATATATAAAATTAACCAGTGCAGTGCTTGAGGTTGATTTGTCGTTTTATCCTGGCAGGCACCAGATTCCAGCAGGCATTGTCTCCAGCAAGGAACACAGAATGCAGAAGTCCGGTTCCCACCCTGACCTAGGGCCAGAAAATGACCCTAAAGAAACTATATGGCGGGATGCCTGGGTGGTTCAGCAGTTGAGCATCTACCTTCGGCCCAGGAGGGCATGATCCTGGAGTCCAGGGATCGAGTCCCACGTCGGGCTCCCTGCATGGAGCCTGCTTCTCCCTCTGCCTGTGTCTCTGCCTCTCTCTATGCCTGTCATGAATAAATAAATAAAATTTTAAAAAGAAACTATACAAGAGATAGTGGAACAGAAAGCTGGGAGGAGCCTCAGCTCTGAGCATCAACCTCAGAGCCGCTGTATCAGGCTTGGGTGGCCTAGGTGGTGAGGTTGACTCTTTATGAGGGAGAGGAAGAAACTTCTATGATATTCAAGTCACTGAATTTTTGGGAGCTTCTGTTACATACAACGGGGCTCAATTCTGTACAATACAGCTCCTTCTCTGCCGCCGCCGAGTCGCACGGAGGCCGAAGCTCCTGTGCAGTCAAGCTCCGGCTACACTCGTAATCCACCGCCATGGCCTGGCCCAGGAAGGCGTTGCTGCTGGAGGTGTAATGGGCGTTCTGCTGCTTCACAAGAGGTGCTGAAGCCCGCCCTCGTCCACGATGGCCTAGCCTAGCACGTGGAATTCGCGAAGCTGCCAAAGCCTTAGACAAGCGCCAAGCCCATCTTTGTGTGCTTGCATCCAACTGTGATGAGCCTCTATGTATGTCAAGTTGGTGGAGGCCCTTTGTGCTGAACACCAAATCAGCCTAATTAAGGTTGATGACAATAAGAAACTAGGGGAATGTGTAGGCCTCTGTAAAATTGACAGAGAGGAAAAACCCCATAAAGTGGTTGGTTGCAGATGTGTGGTGGTTAAGGACTATGGCAAAGAATTTCAGGCGAAGGATGTTATCGAGGAATACTTCAAATGCAAGAAATGAACAAATAAAAAACTTGGTTTTTGGTCTTCAAAAAAAATTCTATATAATACAAAAAAAAAACAAAGATAATAACTCATTTAAGAAATCGAAAGACTAAACAAGAAATCATTATTTTAAAAGAGCATAATTCAAGATGACAGAAATAAGATTAGAGAATTGTGGGGATTTTTAGTATAAATATAAATGTTTTAAAAATCCTTGTGAAGGAAGCACCTGGGTGGCTCAGTTGGTTAAGTGCCAAACTCTTGGTTTCAGTTCAGGTTATGATCTCAGGATCATGAGATGGAGCCCTGCCCTGCATGCACTCCGCTTGAGATTCCCACCTCTTCTTTCCCTCCTCCTCTGCTCCTCCCCCTGCTCACATTCTCTTGTTCTCTCTCTCAAATAACATCTTTTTTATTTTTTAAATATTTTATTTATTTATTCATGAGAGACACAGACACAGAGACACAGGCAGAGGGAGAAGCAGGCTCCACTCAGGGAGCCTGACGTGGGACTCGATCCCGGATCTCCAGGATCAGGCCCTGGACCAAAGGCAGCGCTAAACTGCTGAGCCACCCAGGCTGCCCCAATAACATCTTTAAAAAAAAAAAAAAATCCTTGTGAAGGACTCTCAGACAGTGTCAAAACCATTTTCCATCACATTTTTTCAAGAAAGGTACATCAGTTTTCAGAAAGATAAACTTAGGGTGTTAATATAAAACAAAGTAAAATTCATGTCATAAAACAGTAAACAAAGAGTGTTGTTTAATATTGGCAATCACTATTTTAAAAACATCCACAAGCTTTTATCCACCGAATAACATCATGAGCTGCGCGCACACACACGCACACACACTTCGCACATCATAACTTAGTGGAGTGCCAGGCCCAGATGGTTTCGCAGATGATTTCTTTCAAAGCTGCAAGAAAGCAATAACTTCAACACCTCAAAATTTGTTTCAGTAGCTAGAAAAGGACATATGTCTACCAATACATTTTGCAAAGCCAAAAAGATCCTGAAAACAAAATCTACTACGAATATTGTTGCAAAATTCTAAATAAAACACGTACTAACAAATTTAATCAGGAAGCACATTAAAATAGCACTACTATAATGCTGCTAATTAAAGTTTATTACAACAATGCCAGGATATTTCAGTTTCAGGAAATCTATTGTCATAATTCAGCTCATTAATTGACAAAAGGAAAAAAGCATATATTTTTATCTTGCTATGAGCCCCAAAGTCAGTTTTTATGAATTTCAACAGCTATATCTGATTTCTTAAAGTTCTTGGTAAACTAATATATGAAATACTTCTTAATAGAATATAAAACTGTTTGGTTCATACTAACAACCAACATTATTTAACTGTGAAACAGAGTAATTTCCACTATAGTCTTCATCAACCTCATAAATAAACACTTACAATAATATCCTCATGTAAATGTAATAAAGACATCTCTAGAAAATATTGCTATTTTATCAACAGCAAAAGCAGTGTCCTTACAAGGTGCAAAGCAGATCGGTGGGTGCCTCCGTCATTCCCACCCAACAGGCCCCTCTCTTCCAACTAGATTGCTGTGCTGGTCCCTTAAAAAAATTCTAGGGATGCCTGGGTGGCTCAGTGGTTGAGGTCTGCCTTCAGCTCAGGGCATGATCCCAGAGTGCCAGGATAGAGTCCCACATCACGCTCCTCGGAAGGAGCCTGCATCTCCTTCTGCCTGTGTCTCTGCCTCTCCCTGTGTGTCTCTCATGAACAAATAAATAAAATCTTTCCAAAAAAATTCTAGAGGCCCTAATAATGATAGAAACAAGGCAGACGAATAGCCTTTGGGCCAACACTGTTCCCATCACTAATGCCCAGCTCTTCCTGGAGGTGCAGGGGGCAGTAAGAGCCCTGCACCGCTACTTCCCCTTCTTCTGACCACAGGCTCAGGGTGCTGAGGGGGCTCTTTCAAGAACTTCTCCTGGATTCTGGCCCACCCAGACCCCAGGCCTAGTTTATGGCCTCCCCAAGCCAGGAGGGCATGAGCTGATCCAGGGCAGGTCCAGGCAAGTAGGACGCACAGGGCTGATATTTTATGGCTTAAGCATCTTGAGAGGATCTGATGACTCAGCCAGCAATTTCTTGAGCTAACATCACCCATGTGGTAAGGAAATGAGGCTAAAAGTGTTCGGGATCAGCTGTGGGGCAGAACCGGGGTAGAAATGCACCTCAAGCAGGACTCTGCGGGGCTCAAGAGATCCAGGGGCCATTTAGAACAAAGAGAAGCTTGTGATCCAAGAGTGCCAGAAAGGTAAGCCGGCTTCCCTGTCGGCATCCTCTTGGGATTGCGGAGTCCCCAGAAGAATAGATGAGTGCCATCTGGTGGCTCTCCGTGGAGGTGTCCGCAGAATAGAGAGACCCCAGTAATTGAACCCACGCGGACCAGCAACTCCCTCCATTCGCGGCGGCGGCGGCGGCGGCGCGCAACTCCTGCAACACCAGGGGGCGCCATTCTCACAGAATCCAGGTGAAGTGGCCCTTGGAGCGAAGCGCTGCGCGGTCCCGACTGCGTCGGCCTTTCACGCACCCACCACCCAGCGGAGGGAGGGCTGCTCCTTGAGCTGGTTCTAGGAGGAAATGGGGAAGGGGAGAAAGGGCCTCCCGGACTAGGGGCATCTGCCCTGGACAGAGGTGCCAGAGGGGCTTGGCACGTTCGATGGCTAGAGCGGCAGTGCCTGGGGAGCAGGTGGGAGATGCGGAGGAAAGGGAGGAGGGGAGAGCTGTGAAGGGTCCCAGGGTCCGGGCAGCCGGCTCGGACTTTCTCCTGGGCCCCGCATTTTAAATCTAAGTAGCGGGCAGGTGTGCATCGTTAAGCCAGCTCTCTCGTTTACGAAAATCTGAATTGGGGCAGCCCGGGTGGCTCAGCGGTTTAGCGCCGCCTGCAGGCCAGGGCGTGATCCTGGAGACCCGCGTCGGGCTCCCTGCGTGGGGCCTGCTTCTGCGTCTGCCTGTGTGTGTCTCTGCCTCTCTCTCTCTCTCTCTCTCTCTGTCTCTCATGAATAAATAAATAAAATCTTGAAAAAAAAGAAAAGAAAAGAAAAGAAAAGAAAAGAAAAGAAAAGAAAAGAAAAGAAAAGAAAAGAAAAGAAAAGAAAAGAAAAGAAAAGAAAAGAAAAGAAAAGAAAAGAAAAGAAAAGAAAAAGAAAAGAAAAGAAAATCTGAATTGGAATGCTTGTCGAGAGGAGCTTGTGCCCTCGCCAGGGCCCACCGGCCCCTGTAGTCGGCCCTACCTGCAGCTTCGCCCATTTACACTGCACCTCCAGCCCCTGAAGCACGTGGGTTTATGACCCTGTAAGGGCATGGGGTGCTGGCTCTGCATAGCACACCTAGGAACTGACAGGGAACAGACAAGCCTTTCAGTAGCAGGAGCTCGGGCCAGGAGCCGCTAATCCTTCGCACTGGGTGATGGGGGAGGGGGGGGTGCTCCTAATCATCACTGGATTGTGACCTGAGATGCCCAGGCTCTCAAGGAAAGGCTGCTGCCCTGGCCCCACCCCCACCCCCAAGCCAGGCCGGAGTTCTGCAGTACTGCTTTCCTGTCCTTGCTTCAGATCAATGCTGTCTGCTCACCCCTCTTAGAAGAATTGTCTCTTCCTTCTGGCTCAGGATTTCAAAAAATAAAAATAATAAAAAAATAAAAAATAAATTAAAAAAAAAAAGGGATCCCTGGGTGGCGCAGCGGTTTAGCGCCTGTCTTCGGCCCAGGGCGCGATCCTGGAGACTCGGGATCGAATCCCACATCAGGCTCCCGGTGCATGGAGCCTGCTTCTCCCTCTGCCTGTGTCTCTGCCTCTCTCTCTCTCTCTCTCTCTATCATAAATAAATAAAAAAAAAAAAAATTAAAAAAAAAAAGGATTTCATTCCGTTTGACTCTGTCTTCTCTCGGGAAAGCACTGGATGTTTTAGAGGGATTCCAGACCTCTTCCATGCAGCCTGCAGGAGGCCATAAGCCGGTTCAGGTACGGAAGGGCCAAGCTGGCGGCCAAGGTGCCAAAGACCCGGGACCTTAGAAGGGAGAAAGAGTGCCATCTGGTGGCCATTTCTGCAACACGGAGAACTAGAACACATTGTATTTCTGTTGTTTGTCTCCCCTGAGCTTGAGCAGAAAAAAAACAGAGTAGCAGAGTACCGAAGGGCCACATCAGAGCAGAAACAACACATTCAAGACATCCCCTCTTAGGGCGCCTGGGGGGCTCAGTCAGCTAAGTGTCTGCCTTTGGCTAGGGCTGTGATCCCAGGGTCCTGGGATGGGGCTCCCTGCTCACCGAGGAGTCTGCTTCTCCCTCTCCCTCTGTCGGCCCAACTGGCCCCTGCCCTGACTCATGATCTTTCTATCTCAAATAAATAAACAAAATACTTTTTAAGACTTTATTTATTTATTCATGAGAGACACACAGAGACAGGCAGAGACATAGGCAAAGGGAGAAGCAGGCTCCCTGCAGGGAGCATGATGCGGGACTCGATCCAGAGACCCAAGATCATGCCCCAAGCCAAAGGCAGACGCTCAACCTCTGAGCCACCCAGGCGTCCCTAAATAAAATAAATATTTTTAAAAACAAAACAAAACATTTCTCTCTTCTGCCACAACTGACCTCCCCTCTGCTCCCCAGTCACACATACCCCTCTGATGTTACTCCTCTGCCGGAATGCCTTCCCTCCATCCTGGCAGGAACGTATACTCTTCCTTGGAGACCAGGCTCAACGGGAATCCCGCCAGTGTTCAGTGTGGCTAATGCCTTTCTCCCGTATTCCCCCAAACCTGGCCAAACCAGTCCTGCACTCACGGCAGTGTGGGGTCAATGCCCTGGCTCCAGTCTGTCTCCCACACCAGGCGTGTGCTCCTTGAGCAGTGCTGAGTAGCTTCTCCGTCCCCTCTTCTGGTATCAGTGAGTCCTCTGAGAGGCATTCGGAGGAACAAGATCTCAGGTTCTCACTGGTGACCCCTTTCTGACTCAACCACTGGGGCCCAGAATGCCAAGATTTGGCCTTGAGCTTGACTCCTACAAACCCCAGGGATGACAGCAGGGTGTAGCATGGGAGATCCTTTCTGAGTTCCTGACTGCCATTGTTCACAGTCTTCAAGAAGCTTCTTCCTGGGCAGCCCGGGTGGCTCAGCGGTTTAGCATCACCTTCAGCCCAGGGCGGGATCCTGAGGTCCTGGGATCAAGTCCCACATTGGGCTCCTTGCATGGATCCTACTCCCTGGGCGCTGCCCTACCAGCAGGGCTTCTAGGCTAACAATTCTCATTCATCACTCCATTTCTGTGTTTACCAAGGAACTTTAAGCTTGAGAGTTTGGGATAAATAAAAGGAGATACAGCTTTCATAGAGAAGGTATTCAAAAGACCCCCAAAGGAGAGTGTCAGTAAAGCCTTCGGGGCTTCAGCTGGATCTCCCGTAGGTCTGTTCTCCTTCCCATCTGCCTTTCCACTCACACTCACACACTTGTATTGGGCACCTCTCAGCACAAGCCTGATTTGAGTGGGGAAAGTCTTGCATGTATCCCAAACACAGGCACGTTGTGTAACAGGCACATAGTCATTCATATTGCCTTTACTGCTGACCACAACTAGGAAGCCTGACCACAGCAGATAGGTCTGAAGGCCTTTTGAGGAATACTACCCCTATGTGTACTACAAGATTGATTGCAACTTGCTGGAATTGAAGTAAAAATGAGCTCCTTCCCAGACAATCCTGTCCTTGTGTTGGTGTATTCTAACAGATACAGGTTGTAGTATGACAGTACTTTTAACTCTCTATTGTCCTTTGCTTGCTTCTGCCCCCCTTTCCTAGGTGAGTTCTTCTTCTTTTTTTTTTTTTTTTTTTTTTTTTAGGTGAGTTCTTCCATAGTGGTCCATCTCTCAATATTTTCTTCTTAAAGGAAAATGGATATCTTACTTCTTTTTATTGATCAGTTCCCTTAAATGTGTACTAAAAAAAATCAGAGTTTATTTATAAACAGAATAGTTTATTTAAAGAGAGGGTCTTTCTTTATTGATATTGTGATATGCATTAATTCCATTTGTTACTGTTGTGCACAAAAGCCTTGTTTACAAGGGAATGGTAAACGTTTAGACCATTTTGTTCACTGTATTTAGCAGACATAACTCTCTAATAGTTACTGAATCATGATGTAAAGAAATGTGACAATATTCAGGTATGTGCTTTCTGAATGTTTCAAATTACAATCTGTGAGCACTGTTGACACCCACAGGAGATAATAAAATTACCTGTGCAAAGGTGAAAAAAAAATGGCTGTACAGGGCCTGTGACCCCTCCCCACACTGCTTGCCAAGAGGAGACAATACCATGGGGCTCAGATATTTTCTTATTTAAGGATCACAATATTTGGAGTGCAATATCTGTGTTTGCTGATCCTTGCAGTGGTCTCCCTCGCCAATCATTTTGTCCTTCTGAGAGAATTTATCGTTTAGAGGTCTGCCCTTCCATCTTAAAAAGATATGTTAAAATAAGTTCTTCAGAGAGAAGGAAAATGATATAGATCAGAAAATCAGATCTACAAAAAGAAGAGTATTAGAGAAGGAATAAGTAAAGGTAAAATAAAGGGTTCTTTTCTGATTCTTAATTGATCTAAGATAATTGTTCAAAGTTATCATCACAGCCATGTATATGGTGCGATTTGTGATACTTCTGAACTGGCATAGAGTGATTTATTTTTTTTTAATTTTTATTTATTTATGATAGTCACAGAGAGAGAGAGAAAAAGAGAGGCAGAGACACAGGCAGAGGGAGAAGCAGGCTCCATGCACCGGGAGCCTGATGTGGGACTCAATCCCAGGTCTCCAGGATCACACCCTGGGCCAAAGGCAGGCACCAAACCACTGCACCACCCAGGGATCCCACATAGAGTGATTTAAAAGTAGGCTTCAGGGACGCCTGGGTGGCTCAGCGGTTGAGCATCTGCCTTTGGCCCAGGATGTGGTGCTGGAGCCCCAGGATCAAGTCCCACATCAGACTCCCTGCATGGAGCCTGCTTCTCACTCTGCCTATGTGTCTGCCTCAATCTCTCTCTCTCGTGAATAAATAAATAAAATCTTTAAAAGGAATTAAAAATTAAAAAAAATAAAAGTAGGCTTCGATGCATTGTAACAAACTCTAGCAAATTCTAGGGTAACCACTAAAAAGAGTTTTTTCGAGAAGTATAACTGATATGCTAAGAGGAGAAAAAGGAAATTTTTAAAATACTCAAAACCAGTAAAGGCAGAAAAAGCAGAGAAGATAAGAAAGAAAGAAAAGCAGGGCTTAGATACCTGTATATGGGCGTTCTTTTTTTTTTTTTTTTTTAAAGTTTATTTATTTATTCATGAGAAACACAGAGATATGTGAGAGAGAGGCAGAGACACAGGCAGAGGGAGAAGCAGCTCCATGCAAGGAGCCCGATGTGGGACTTGATCCCGGGACTCCAGGATCACGCCCTGGGCCAAAGGCAGGGGCTAAACCTCTGAGCCACCCAGGGATCCCCTATATGGGTGTTCATAGCAGCATCATTTATGTAGAATTGCAAAGGTGGAAACAACCTCTACCACACAATAAATGTCCAGCAACAAATGAATGAATAAACAAAATGTGTTATATCATTGTAATAAGTTATTATTCAGTATTAAAAAGGAATTAAATTCTGATGCATGCTACAATATGGATGAAGCTTAAAAATATGCTAAGTGAAATAAACCAGACACAAAAGGACAAGTATCATGATTCCATATCTATAAGGTACCTAGAGCAGACAAATTCATAGAGACAAAACAGAACAGAGCTTCCCTGATGTGAGGGCAAGGGGGCTTCGGGAATTATCATTTAATGGGTACAGATTTTCTGCATGGGATTGTGAAAAGTTCTGGAAACAAATAATGATGATGGTTGTATGACACTGCGAGTTTACTTAATGCCACTGAACTATACACATAAAAATGGTTAAAATAGGGGTGGCCCCTCAGTGGCTCAGTTGGTTAAGCGTCCAACTCTTGATTTCAGCTCAGGTCATGATCTCAGGGTCCTGGGATCTAGCCCCACATCTCATCGGCATCCAAGCTCTGTGCTCAGCAAGCTTGTCCCTCTCCCTCTGCTCCTCCCCACCTCCAACTCTAAAATAAATAAATAAATAAATAAATAAATAAATAAATAAATAAATAATTTCTAAAATGAAAATGGTAAATGTTATGTATATTTTATCACCATAAAATAAAAAGAAATAAAGAATACTGTCATGATTGAAAGTGTTACAAACATGATAGCTACTAATGTAACTAAAGCAATGATCAATGTAAATGTGAGTAGCCTAAATACACCAACTAAAAAACAGAAAGTGTCACAGTGGATTTAAAGAGACCCAGTTAGTGTTATACTATATGTTGGCAAATTGAATTTAAATAATAAATAAATAAATAAATAAATACTCAGTTATATGTTGTGTACATGAAATCCACTTTAAATATGAAGACACTGGGATGCCTGAATGGCTCAGCAGTTTAGCCCCTGTCTTTGGCCCACAGTGTGGTCCTGGGGTCCCAGGATCAAGTCCCACATCGGGCTCCCTGCATGAAGCCTGCTTCTCCTTCTGCCTGTGTCTCTGCCTCTCTCTCTCTGTGTGTCTCTCATGAATAAATAAAAATAAAATAAAATAAATATATATATGAAGACATGAACAGATTAAAAGTAAAAAGATGGAGGAACTTCCTTCTACTTGCTAGATGGGATACTGTCCATCTCATGAATTATTTAATAAAGCTGATTAGATATTCAAAAAAAAAAAAAAAAAAAGAAAGAAAGAAAGAAAGAAAGAAAGAAAGAAAAGTAAAAGGATAGAGAAAAACCTACCACACTAACACTATTCAAAAAAGCTGGAATCACTTTTTTCATAGGGGCCCAACAAGCCCTATAAACCAGTTCTCAAAGTGGGGCTCCCAGACTAGCAGCATCAGCAGCACCTGGGAGCTTGTCAGAAATGCCAATTCTCAGGCTCCCCTTGGAACTTTCTGAATCAGAAACCCTGGATGGAGGCCCAGGATCCAGTGGCTTAACAAGTCGGGGCGCGGTGGGGGGGGGTGCGAGTGGCGGGTAGAAACTGATGTTCAGAACCTGTTCAATTCTGAGAGCCACTGCCCTACAGGTAGCAGGAAATATGGGTTTTGTCACTGATGACCTTTATCCTCTTGGGCAAGGCATTTCCACCTCACAAGGAAAATAGAATGTTGGGGCTTTTAGACAACTTTTAGACAATGCAGACTTCAGAACAGAAAAATATCAGAGATAAAGAGGTCAACTCTCCAAGAAGATATAACAACCCTTAAGCTGTATGCATAACAACAGAGTGTTAAAACACAGGAGACAGGGGCACCTGGGTGGCTCAGCAGTTAAGCTCTGCTTTCAACTAGGGTAGTGATCCTGGGGTCCTGGGATCAAGTCCAGCATCGGGCTCCGCATGGGTAACCTGCTTTTCCCTCTGTGTCTCTGCCTCTCTCTCTCTGTGTGTGTGTGTGTGTGTGTGTGTGTGTGTGTGTGTGTGTGTGTGTGTGTGTGTGTCATGAATAAATGAATGAAAATCTTTAAAAAGACAAAATACAGGAGACAAAAACTGATGGGACTGCACATAGACAGATTCCCTAGTGTAGACTTCCCTCTCTCTCTTCATGAGGGACAGATCCATCAGGCAGGCAATCATAAGGGCGTATCTGAACCAAATAGCACCATCCATCAGCTGGATCTCATTGACATTTATAGACTCCTTCATCCAACAACAGCAGACTACACATTCTTCTCAAACTCACGTGTAGCATTCACCAAGGTAGACCATATCTAGGCTGTAAAGCACACTTCAACTGATTTAAAAGAATAGAAAATCATGCCAAATCTGCTCTCAGACCAAATGAAATTAAACTAGAAATCAAGAGCAGAAAATTAACTGGAAAATCTCCAAATATTTGGATATATTAGTATATGTTATAACCGTTAAATGGATATATTAATATGAGAATATATTAAACAAGGGTGCCTGGGTGGCTCAGGTGGTTAAGCATCCACCTTTGGCTCAGGTCATGATCTCTGAGTCCTGGGATGGAGCCCCAGGTCAGGCTCCCTGCTCAGCAGGGAGTCTGGGGCTCCCTCTCCCTCTGCCCCTCCTCCTGCTCCTGCTCTCTCTCTCTCTCTCAAATAAATAAAATCTTTAAAAAAAAAAAGAATATATTAAACAGCACACTTCACAAATAACATATGGGTCAAAGAAGTCTCAAAATAATCCTTAAAATTGTAAAATATTTTTAAGTAAATGAAAATGCAATTAATCGAAATTTGTGAGATGCACCGAGAGCAGTGCTTAAAAGGGAAATTTATTTTTAAAAAATAAAGGGAAGGGCTGCCCCAACTGGTTCAGTGGTTTAGTGCCACCTTTGGCCCACGGTGGGGTCCTGGAGACCCAGGATCGAGTCCCATGTCGGGCTCCCTACATGGAGCCTGCTTCTCCCTCTGTCTGTGTCTCTGCCTCTCTCTCTCTCTATGTCTCTCATGCATAAATAAATAAAATCTTTTAAATAAATAAATGGAAATTTATAGTATTGATACATGTTACAACATAGATGAGCCTCGAAAACATGCTAAATGAAAAAATAGATACAAAGTCCATATACTGCATGATTTCATTTATATGAAATGTCCATTATACACAAATCCATAGAGACAAAGTAGATTTGAGGTTGCCTGAGGCTTGGGAACATTTCTCCTGGGGAGTACATTTTTAGTCACTACTAGGTGGATTTCTTTTTAGAGGGATGAAATGTTCTAAAATTGGGACTTCCCAGCCTCCACTTGCCTGGGTTGGTCAATATGACACAAGATGCTTGTCTTGGGGTTGTGAGTTTGAGCCCCACATTCTGTGTAGATATTACTTACAAATAAAATATTAAAAAATAAATTAAAGGGCAGCCTGGGTGGTTCAGCGGTTTAGTGCCGCCTTCAGCCCAGAGCATGATCCTGGAGACCTTGGATCAAGTCCCGCATCGGGTTCCCTGCATGAAGCCTGCTTCTCCCTCTGCCTGTGTCTCTGCCTCTCTCTGTGTGTATCTCATGAATAAATAAATAAAATCTTTTTTAAAAATTAATTAATTAATTAAATTAGGGACACCTGGGTGGCTTAGTGCTTGAGCCTCTGCTTGGCTCAGGGAATGATCCTGGGATCCAGGATCGAGTCCTGCATCAGGCTCCAAGGAGCCTGCTTCTCCCTCTGCCTGTGTCTCTGCCTCTCTCTCTGTATCTATCATGAATACACAGTAAAATCTTTTTTAAAATTTTATTTATTTATTTATTTATTTATTTATTTATTTATTTGAATTTTAAATTAAATTAAATTGGGAGTGCCTGGCTGGTTCAGTTGGTAGAACTTGCAACACTTGATCTCAGGAAATTACTTAAAAAAAAAAAAAGTAAATGTTCTAAAATTGATTGTGGTGATGATTGCACAACTCTGAATATACTAAAAGCCATGAATTGTACAAGCTAAATGAGTGAATTGTACAGTGTGTGAATTTGACTTAATACAGCTATTAATGGGGATCCCTGGGTGGCGCAGCGGTTTGGCACCTGCCTTTGGCCCAGGGCGCGATCCTGGAGACCCTGGATCGAATCCCACGTCAGGCTCCCGGTGCACGGAGCCTGCTTCTCCCTCTGCCTGTGTCTCTGCCTCTCTCTCTCTCTCTCTCTCTCTCTGTGTGTGTGACTATCATAAATAAATAAAAATTAAAAAAAAAAAACTTTCAAAAAAATACAGCTATTAATGAAAAACAGTAGGGATGCCTGGATGGCTCAACAGCAGTTAAACGTCTGCCTTTGGTTCAGGGAGTGATCCTGGAATCCAGAATCGAGTCCCACATCAGGCTCCTTGTATGGAGCCTGCTTCCCCCTCTGCCTGTGTCTCTGCCTCTCTCTCTCTCTCTCTCTCATGAATAAATAAATAAGATCTGTAAAAAATAAAATAAATTAAGAAAAGAAAAGAAAAACAGTAAATAGAGGGGAAAATCTCTAAGTAATCTACAAGGCATAAGCAATTGTAAATGATTTTGAAATGCTAGATAGTAGAAGCACAGATTAAATAGTAAAACAACCAAACCAAATATTAAAACATTCAAATCAAGAACTGACCTCTCATTGAAAAGACCATATTGATCAAACAGTCTTTGGTTCCATGGGGGATGAGGGAGTTTTCTGCTACAAGATTGCTATGGTCTGAACTTTGTGTCCCTCAAAATTCATAGGTTGAAATCCCATTCCCTCAAGGTGATGGTATTAGGAGGTGGGGCTTTGAGGGTGATTAGGTCATGAGGGAGGAGTCCTGATGAAGGGGACCAGTGCCTTATAAGAGACACCACAGAGCCCTCTGGTGTCTTCCTCCACGTGAAGACACAAAGAGAAGACCACTATGAACCAAGAAGCAGGCCCTACCCAGGCAATGAATCAGCCTGCCTCATGAATGTGGACTTCCCAGCCTCCAGCGTGGTGGGAGAGAAACTTCTGTTGCTTATAAACTACCCAGTCTGTGGTATTTTGTTATAGCAGGCCAAACAGACCAAGACAAAGGTCAAGTATCATGCAACCAGGAACCCCTGGGTGGCTCAGCAGTTGAATGGCTGCCTTTGGTTCAGCGTGTGGTCCTGGTCCAGATCCCACATCGGGCTTCCTGCAAAGAGCCTGTTTCTCCCTCTGTCTATGTCTATGCCTCTCTCTCTTTCATAAATAAATTTAAAAAAAATTTTTTTAAGTATGCAACCAACCTGAGACAGTCCCAACATACTGAACCAAAGGGCATAGGAGAAAACCAGCAGAGGTGCAGCCTTTTTCCTAAAAAAGAGTATGTGCATAAAAGGCCTACCCTGGATTGGGACACTCACCATGTTTTAAAGATGCATGGAATTTCTTTATTTTTTTTTTAAGATTTTATTTATTTATTCATGAAAGACACACACAGAAAGGCAGAGACAAAGTCAGAGGGAGAAGCAGGCTCCATGCAGAGAGCCCAATGCAGGACCTGATCCTGGGAGTCCGGGATCATGCCCTGAGCCAAAGGCAGACACCCAACCACTGAGCCACCCAGGCATCCCTGGGCGGAATTTCACATCAAAATCTCATGTGCTTCCCCACCTCAAACCTCCTTCCCCTCAAATCCCATGTAGCACTATGGACTGGAGCACAACAGCAGCTGCCTCCTGTATAAGGGGCTGGGTGGTCCTGCATCTCTTGCAGTGGCCCTGCCCCCACCACTACCTTACTCCTGGGTGGCCAGTCTGACTGCACCTGCCTGGCCCCTGAAGCAAATCCCTGTCCTCCATTAAAGATTTCTAAGGAAGACAGGGGAGTCTGCACCTCTTTGATTTGGAAGAGAAAGAAAGAGGAGATCACCTTATGGCTTCTTTTCACCTTTAAAAACATGTTCTGCAGGGATGCCTGGGTGGCTCAGTGGTTGAGTGTCTGCCTTTGGCTCAGGTCATGATCCTGGGGTCCTGGGATGGTGATCCTGGGTGGTGACCCTGGGGTTCCAGGATCGAGTCCTGCATCAGGCTTCCAGGCAGGGAGCCTGCTTCTCCCTCTGTGTGTCTCTGCCTCTCTCTGTCTCTCATGAACAAATAAAGAAACATTTTTTTTAATGTTCTGCAAAAAAAAAAAAAAAAAAAAAAAAAAAAGTTCTGCAATTCTTGGCTGAATTGAAAATGTGAATCATAAAAGAAAAGGCATGGTGGAGAGGGAGAGGCAGAGGGCAAAAACCCCTCCCAGGAGGGAAAACCAATTTAGATTGAGAAACTACCTAGGTGTTGGGAGTTGGGCGCCTCGAGCCACCTGGGGCCTCGGATGTCCTCCGGGGGAGATGAAGGAGGACCTCAGGGAGCATTGGGGAGGTACTTTGTGGGGGCGGTTGGCCGTTACACTTTGGTTTCAGTTTTAAGCACGTGGCTCTAGAGGGGACTTCCCTCAGCGGAGCTGGAAGCGCCAAGGAGCAGGCTTCGCTGCAACAGCTGCCGCCGCCCAGCGCTGAAGCCTGCGGTGCTGGAGGGTTCGCAGAGCCGCCAGGAGCCGGAGCCAACCCGGCCGCCCGCTCCAGGTCGGAGCCTGGGACCTTCCACACCGAACCCCGAGGTTTGTGAAAGCACCACGTCTTCTGTCGGGCGTAGAAAAGGAAATGAAAGCTAATATTAGGTGGAGCAGCTCTTGCTGACACTGAGTTCCTGCCAAGTCGATGTGAAGAGAGATGCCTGAAGGTGGCCCTTCTGGGGGACCATGAAGGGATCCCCAAGATGAAACCAGTCAGGCCCACCCTCCCAGAGATACAGATTGCCGCCGCCTCCCCTTCCTGGCCTCTTCTAGGAATAGGGAGAGGGGTGCTTTCTTTCCAGCAGATAATACAGTAAAAAAATAAAAGGTGGTATAAATGATGCAGCAAGGTCTCCCTCTCGTTACCGCTCAGACACCCACATTCTCTCCCCAAAGGAACTCTAAGTGTCTTTGGTTTCCTGCTAGAGCTAGTTTATTTTTTAAGGTTTTATTTATTTATTCATGAGAGACACAGAGAGAGACGCAGAGACACAGGCAGAAGGAGAAGCAGGCTCCATGCAGGGAGCCCCACGTGGGACTCGATCCTGGATCTCTAGAATCATGACCTGATCCCAAAGCAGACCCTCAACCACTGCGCTATCCAGGTGTCCCTAGAGCTAGTTTATCTATGTACAAGCAAAATAGATCATTTTCCTCTTTTTTTTTTTTTTTTTTTTGTAAAAATGGCAGCATATTAGAACACAGTTCAGACACTTGCTTTTTCACTTCTCAGTATGTCTTGGAGATTGTTCCAGATCAGCACCTACTGAGTTGATTTTCTAGTTGCATAGTATACCTTTGTGGGGTTGCACTGTCTTTTTTATCGACGTTGAACCTCAAGGTTATTTCCAGTCTTCGTTGTTACCAACAGCGCGGCAGTAAAAAACCTCATACATATGTAATTTCTCACATGTGCATGGAAAGGTACATTCCCAGAAAAGAAAATGCTGGAAATATTTTGCTAGTTGTTGCCAGATTCCCTTCTAAAAAATTCCTGCCAACCTTACCCTCTGGTTTGCAATAATGGGCGGTGCACCAGCCATGAAGTGAGGTGATTTCAACCCCACTGTTCTGAGGAACTGCACAGGTGAATGGACCCCAGGCGGAAAGGGCTGCTCCTTCCTTTCAGAGTTCTTCCTCTATATCTTTTTTGTTCATAGTCATCAAATTGAGAACAGTCATTTGTTCAGTCTCCCCTACTCTGGCCTAGGAATGCCTCAAGAGCTAAGATTGGGCCTTATTCACCCTTGTAACCCCAGTGTCTGGCCCAGAGTAGGTGATCAGTAAATGCTTATCAGATGAATGAACAAATTAATAAATTGGGCTACTAGGTTCCATATAGGAAAAAAATTGGAAACTAAAGAATAAGGACTACTGCTATAACAATCTTAAAAGACTTGATTCTCTGCAACATTTCTGGCAGATGCAGGGGTTGGGGGCGGGGTTGCCTTTTGCCTGTATTTCTCTAGGGAGATTAGCAATTAAATATCGAAAACAAAAAGAGTCTGTGCCTTGCAGGCCTCTAGAATATCTTGACTCAGCCAGCAGGCATCTCCACCCTTGGGGCCCACACTGACCTTAAGGCCTGAGTCCCAGGTGGTGGCTTTGTGGTACTCTATTTTCATGCAATGTGCAGGTATTTCCTGAGACCTGCAAAGTGCCAGGCACTTTGCCAGTGCTGTCTGAGCTCCACCCTGGTGGGATTTCAGAGTGTTGTTCCCCCACTCATAGTAAACATTTGTTACTTCCTCTACCCTCCCCCCTCTGCCCCACCCTCACCACCCCCCAAGGACCCATCCCTCCTTATCCAACAGAAGACCCTGTTACTGGCCCCTGACTTCAAAGATTGGTTCAGAAGCCAGCAGACAACCATACTGGCCTCCTCAGAGTGACTCTCAGAGCTGTTGCCTGCCATTCTAGATAAAAGGCTTGCTCCTTCTGGCTTGACCTGGCTGGAAAGGAATGGACTGGAGCTGTTGTAAACACTTTTTGCCACCACACAGGGAGAACTTGCTGAGAATGGAGCCTAGAGCCAGGAGTGAGACTAAATCGTTAGACTGAAACCAAGGTCCTGGCATTTATATCCAGCCATGGCTAAAGTTAGATCCAGCCCCTGGAATTTTTAGTTATGTGAGCCAATAAATTCCCTTTTTTGCCTAAACCTATGCATGCCAGGCTTCCAGTTATATGCAAGAAAGAGCTCTGACATGTGGCCCCTCTAAGTATAGAGAATGGATCACATGAGGAATGTTGTTTCACAAAGCTGCCAAAGCCCTGAGCGTCTGGGGCTTGGGTGGATGTAAGAGGCCCCCTGCAAAGATTGAGAGAAAGAATTCCTGGAATATGTGGGTGGCACACAGACAGTAAGAAAAGCCAGTAAGGGGCATTCTACACTACACGGAGATGACAACAGTCGTGTAGGACACAGAACGTGTCCCACAGAAGCCACACCCAGTATCTGGGGCCTGGCAGCCTGACCCGGGAGTGGGACTCAGGGTGGTCACTTGACCCCTGCTACTGCAAAAGGTAATAATAAATAACCATTGTGGTTTTGTGTCGTTACACAATAGATAACTGGACAATCTTCCTTCTGTTATCTGCTCTTCTTCTCCTATCTCCTGCCTTGGTTAACACTAGTAACAATTCCTGTGATAAACATATATTCAATTTTTGTCCTGTGTTCCTGGTATACAGCAGCTAAAACCCTTGGAATCTCTAAAGTGATGAATATGGTTTGTATGCTAATGAACTGACTGGTGGATGGGGTTTCCTAGAAAGCTTCAGGATGGGGTTCAGAGTTTCTGGATTGATGAATGCATTGAGGTGCTAGGAGGGTGAGCACCCAGAGAGGGTGGAGAAGCTCCATACCACCCCCTCTACATCCCCTAAGCTTTGTCCTCTGCATCTCTTCCATGCAGCTGTTGCTGGGTTCTATCCTTTGTAATAAACTGGTAAATCTAAGTAGAGTGTTTCCCTGAGTTCAATGAGCCATAGAGCAAATTACTGAACCTGAACAGGGGGTTGTGGAAAGCCCCAATTTATAGCCAGTTGGTCAGGTACCCTTGAGAACCTGGACTTGCCATTGGCATCTGACGTGGGAACGATTGGATGGGACTAGCCTTTGCCCTGTATGACCTGATACTAACTCCAGGGGGAGAGTATCAGAACTGAATTGAAGTGACTGGTGTGAGGAAAAAAACCCACACACTGAGTGTCAGAAGAATTGTGAGTAAAAACAGTTCAGATGTCCACTCCTCCCAAACCAGAAAACCTGGAGGCATCCTGATCCTGGATGCCACCCTCTCCCTGCCCACCCTCCCACCAGCTCTGCCCAATCACTTGCCATGTGTTGAGTATTGGTTTTATTTATGACAAAAATGGGGATCCCTGGGTGGCGCAGCGGTTTGGCGCCTGCCTTTGGCCCAGGGCGCGATCCTGGAGACCCGGGATCGAATCCCACGTCAGGCTCCCGGTGCATAGAGCCTGCTTCTCCTCTGCCTGTGTCTCTGCCTCTCTGTCTCTCTCTCTCTCTGTATGACTATCATAAATAAATAATAATAATAATAAATTAAAAAAAATTTTATTTATGACAAAAATGAAGCTATTTTTAAGAGTAAATCTGTTTTGGGATGTCTGGGTGGGTCCGCGGTTTAGCACCTGCCTTTAGCCCAGGGCGTGATCCTGGAGTCCCTGGATGGAGTCCCACATTGGGCTCCCTGCAGGGAGCCTGCTTCTCCCTCTGCCTGTGTGTCTCTGCCTCTCTCTCTCTCTCTCTCTCTCTCTCTGTGTGTGTGTGTGTGTGTGTGTCTATCATGAATAGATAAATGAAATCTTTTTTTAAAATTACTTTAAAAAAATTTTTTTTTTTCTTTAAAAATTTTTTGGACTTTATTCTTTTCAGCTCCCTTTGCCTGGAAATACAGTGTGATTAATCTACCACTGGTTTGTATGCTATTGACTTGTGAAATTCCCACCGTGTTAAACACATTGCTGGCAAAGACAAGCTCAGTCTCTGAGTATGAATTTGCCTTGAATAAAACAACAGGTTATCCTGTTTCAGCCTCCCCAATATCTCTCATCTCTGCTCTTCACCTTTCATTCGTCCCTTTATTCATTCAGTCACATGTATTTACTAATCCCCTTCTTGGAGCCAAGTTTTAAGCTAGTGCTTTGGAGACCCAAAGATTAATGAGATCTGGCTTTCATCCTAAGAAAATCACCATCTACTGGTAATTCAGAATCTGCAATACAATCATAAGGCAATGGGATTCATTCAGAAGTAGAAACACAGAGAGCCTCATAGAACCCAGAGTAGAGGTCCTTGATCCAACTGGGAGTGGTAGGATGTAGGGTGGAGGTATCTGTGAACTTTTCTTGATGGCGGGGTGGAGGATGGCTGAGTTTTAAAAATTTAAAGACTGAAGGAGAACTGGCCATGCCAAGAGGAGAGCAGGGAACACAGCAGAGAGGACAACTTAGAGCATGGCCCAGAGGTGAGGGGCAGCATAGTCTAAGTCCCCTCAAGGGCTGAATCTAGGTTCACGTCACTTTTCACCTGGACAAGAGATGATCGACAGCTCTCCCCCCTCATTCTGCATGACCGCCAGAAAAATCTTCTAAAGCTCAGATATGACTTCCTGTCTCCCTTGCCTGCAACCTCTGCTGGTTCCCCTTCCTGATCTGCCATCTCTTAGCTTCTCCTCTGTTCATAAACTTCTTAGGATGACTTTCACAGTATTTCCCATCTCTGAACCTTCATCTCTGTTCTTCCGTATGCCTCGAATTTCCTGCCCTGCCTTGGTTGATGTGGCGAACTCCTATTCATACTTCAGAGTGACTCAGCTGTGACTCAGATGTGACCTATTGCACAAAGATCCCCTCCCACTTGCACTCCCCTCTGTGGCACACATATTCCAGAGCTGAGCACTTCACCTACTTACATGTTTGTGGCTCGTTCCACCTGCGAGGGTACAGACCTCCACCTATCACACCAGGGCTGGCCTGCAGCAGACCATCAGCTCTTGGCTCAGGCGAAAGTGCATCTAATGACCTGGAAAGCAGAAGCTGCCTCTGGAAAGCAGAAGAGTCTTGTGACTCTTCAGACCTGGAAGGACCCCAATTGCTGACCAGGGTACGCCTCAGCTGAGCCTGCTGTGTCTGTCCCCAGCTCTGCCTCAGACCCCGACTCTAGATTCTGCTTCCTACTTCCCAACCAAGACCCAGCATCTCAAACAAACTTGCCTCCACTTTGTCCATTGATCCATCTAGACTCCCACCTATAATCATGGGATTCTACAGCTTAGAAGCACTGCGTAAGGGCAATTTTGTGGCTATTATGATTGTGAGGTTGTTACGTGTTATGTAGAATACAAGTTTAAGCGTATTATGAATAAGACCAGTAAAACTCATTTGAATTTTTTTGGGTGGTAGGAGGCAGACAGAGCAAAAGGTTATGAGGGGAAAGCAACCAGAAAAGATGAAAAGGGTGGTAAAGGGATTCAAACCTGGGCCTGGATTGTGGAGGACCATCAACATAGTTTTAATTCTCATTTCCCATAATTTTTTAAAAAAGATTTTATTTATTTATTCATGAGAGACACACACAGAGAGAGCAAGAGGCAGAAACACAGGCAGAGGGAGAAGCAGGCTCCCATGCAGGGAACCCAATGTGGGACTTGATCCTAGAACAATGGGATCACACCCTGAGCCAAAGGCAGATGCTCAACCGCTGAGCCACCCAGGCGTCCCTGAATTATTTATTTACTTTGAGAGAGAGAGAGAATTGAGCAAGAGGTAGAGAGACAGAGAGAATTTCAAGCAGGTTCCACACTCTCCAAGTGAGGATCCCCATAAGGGCTCCATCTCACGACCCTGAGACCATGACCTGAGCCAAAATCAAGAGTCGGGTGCTTAACAGACTGAGCCACTCAGGTGCCATGGTCGAATTTTATTTTAATTACAGAACCAAGGCTCTTTCAGTGCACAAGATTTAAGCAATAAGGTAAGGCAAAGTACCCATCTGCCCCAACCTCCCAATTCCTCAATCCTGATCACTCTGTGTATTACTGTTAACAGTTGGGTGTGTGTCCTTTAAGACTTTTTTAGGCCTGTACAAGTGTATGTGTAATTTTGTCCTCCTCCTTCCTAAAAATATACATACATATATATATTTAACATAAATATATTTAAACAACTTGATGAACATCTTTGTCAATACACATAATTCTACTTGATCCCTTGATAGCCACATAGAAGGAGTTCATATATCAGAAGTCAGCAAACCATGACCTGCAGGCCAAAGATGGCCCAACATCTGAATAAAACTTTATTGGAATATACCCAAGCCTGTTTATTTACGTACTGTCTATGGCTGCTTTTGCACTATGACATTTGAGTTGAATGGTTTCATCAGAGACTCTGTAGCCCACAAAGCCTCTGGCCCTTTACAGAAAAAGTGTGTCAACCCCTGCAATATATGGCTATACCAGGCTTTCTTTAAGCAGCCCCCTATAAATAACATTTAAATTGTTTTCCTTTGCTCAGTGTTACAAACAATTCAACCATTAACACTTTTTTCATCAGCATTCCACAGTCCATTACCACCATTGGTATCAGTGAGAACACGACCAAATGTGAACTCAATGTATCCAGGGAGAAATATTACCTTTAAATAGGGTCTTCGGGCAGCCCCGGTGGCGCAGCGGTTTAGCGCCACCTTTGGCCCAGGGCGTGATCCTGGAGTCCCAGGATCCAGTCCCACATCCGGCTCCCTGCATGGAGCCTGCTTCTCCAAATGCCTGTGTCTCTGCCTGTCTCTGTCTCTCATGCATAAATAAATAAAATCTTTTTAATAAATAAATAAATAAATAAATAAATAAATAAGGTCTTCAAGGGGCACCTGGCTGGTTCAATCAGTAGAACATGTGAGTCTTGATCTCAGGGTCATGAGTTCAAGTTCTAGGTTGGGAGTGGAGCCTACCAAATGAATTAATTAGCTAATTAATTAATTAAAACAGAATAAAATGGGTCTTCAAGTCAACAGACCAGGTGTCTGAAGGGGGGATTAGGAGCAGTTGCCAAAATCATACAAGCAAAGAGCCATACAGAGCCTATTTTTGTGTTAAAGAACCAGAACTGCCACCAAAGAACATCAAAGCATTCTTGGGTCCAAGATGAGATGACAATAAAATATACATACTAGCAATCAATGGCCTACTTTTGATTATGGCAGGACATAAGGGAGCTCCAAAAAAGAAGAAAAGAAATTAACAGTCACCAATTGTATGCCAGACACACAAGCTGGATACATAGTATGTAGGCACAGTACTCCAAATGTTAAATAAACATCATGGCATGGGCATCAGCCAATCAGAACAGATGCAGACCTTAAATAACCAGTACTGCTAAATGGGTGTGAGCCACTGAATATCATGCTGCTCATATTTAATACTCAATTTAATCCCCTTGGTAATATGCCACCTGACAGCCGAGAAAAGCCACTTTGAGGAAAAACAACAACCTACACAGCACTCCTCTTTCTCAAGCTTGGGATAATATTCCTATCCCCTCCACTCTAACCACTGATGGTAACTTAAATAAGCAATTATCAGAACTCTTGCACAGTCTCAGATTGTATAAGGAATATGGTTATGCGTGTATAGGGTTAAAGTCATATATTATTTCAGTTATTTTTCAAAAGATATACAAGTGGCCAATAAATGTATGAAAAGATGCTCGACATCATTAGTAGAAAAGTACAGATCAAAGCTGCCATGAAGTATAGCATTATACCCAGTAGTTTAGCTATAATAAAAAGATGGACATTAACTAGTGTTGGCAAGAACATGTAGACACAGAGCTCTTAGGCATTTATGGTAGGAAGGTAAAATAGTGCAGCCACTGTAGAAACAGTTGAGTAGTTCCCTAAAAAGATAAACATAGTTTTTTTTTTAAAGATTTTTTGTTTATTTATTTATTCATGATAGACAGAGAGAGAGAGAGAGAGAGAGAGAGACACAGGCAGAGGGAGAAGCAGGAAGCAGGCTCCACGCCGGGAGCCCGACGCGGGACTCGATCCCGGGACCCCAGGACTGCGCCCTGGGCCAAAGGCAGGCGCTAAACCGCTGAGCCACCCAGGGATCCCCAAGATAAACATAGTTAACTACCACATGACCCAGCAACTCTACTCCTAGGTGTGTACTCAGAAGAAAGGAAAGCATGTCCACACAGAAACTTGACATGTTCATAGTAACACATTCATAATAACCAAAATGTGGAAACGATACAAGTACCCTTCAACTGGTGGAGAGGTAAACAAAATGTGGCCTAGCCATACAATGGAATAGTATTCAGCCATAAAAAAGGAACGAAGCACTGCTGCATGCTACAGCATAGGTAAGACTTAAAAGCATCATGCTAAGTGAAGTAACAGACACAAAGACCACATACATATTGTATGATTCTATTTTTTTAAGTTTATTTATTTCTTTATTTTGGTAGCTTTTACACCCAACATGGGGCTTGAACTCACGACTCTAAGATCAAGATTCGAGTGCTTTTCTGACAGAGCCAGCCAAGCACTCCTGTATGATTCCATTTGTATAAAATGTCTAGATGAAGCAAATGCAGAGATTGAAGTAGATTAGTGGTGGCCAGGGGCTGGGGGGAGGGGGAATGAGGGGTTACTGCTAATACATACAGGATGATGAAATGTTCTAGAATCTAATAATGGGGATGGTTGCACAACTCTGTCAATATACTAGACACTGCTGGATTCACCCTTCAGAAGGGTGGATTGTATGGCATGGGAATAAAACTCTTTTAACAGTTACACACTGTTATACCAGTTATGCCATACTGATCAGTGATTTGCCTTAACATTTCATCCCAAAGCTCTCCCTGTACAAAAGAGAACATTTGCTTCATTTGCTTAATTTTGGCACATCTCACCTAAGCTCTCATGCCAGCTAGTCCTGCTAGTTCCTTTTTGAAACCAAGTGCTCTGCTTAGCGCTATTACTAAAGGGACTGCTTCATTCAGACTATGGTTCTCCCCTAGACCTTGTAAGTCCCACACCACCTTTGAGACCAAGCTACTGGTTTTCTTTCTGCACATGGTGCCTAGCTCAGCCAAACTGCCGCCCTCGTGGGGACAAGAGTGAGCACCACCTCAGAATAGAAAGAAAGAAAGAGAGAAAGAGAGAAGGGAAAGAGGGAAGATGGAGGCAGGGAAGAAAGGTCTCAGATCACTGGAAGCCAAATCTTGCTCTTGACTCATTTATTTTATTGGTTTGATGGTGTCTTTTATTTTCCTTCTCTGTCCTTCCCTTCTTGAATTCATTAATCTGTTCATTCTTTTTTCTTTTTTTTTAAATTTTATTTATTTATTCATGAGAGACACAGAGAGAGAGAGGCAGAGACACAGGCAGAGGGAGAAGCAGGCTCCATGCAGGGAGCCTGACATGGGACCTGATTCCGGGTCTTCAGGATCATGCCCTGGGCTGAAGGCAGCACTAAGCCACTGAGCCACCCAGGCTCCCCTCTTTTTTTCTTTTTTTTTTTTTTAAATATTTTATTTATTCATTTGAGAGAGAGTGAGAGCATGAGTGGGGGGAGGGGCAGAGGGAGAGGGAGAAGCAGGTTCCTCAATGACCAGGAAGCCTAACGTGGGGCTCAATCCCAAGACCCCGGAATCATGACTCAAGGCAGACGCCCAACCGCTGAGCCACCCAGGCACCCCCATTCTGTTTTTCATACGTTATTCTTACACACCAGGGAGAGGATCAGGCCCTGAGAAAGCCACGTGTTTTTCCTTTCAGATTTGTCTCTTCTTTGACAAATCTGACAAATCCTCCTTCTCCTCTGTTCCCAGCTGACATTCAGGTTCTTTCCCCAGTGGCCACATGGCCTCGATGGCAGAAGGCCTCTGTTCCTAGAGTTTGTCAGCAGCACCGGAGCGGCTTCTGACAACCTGGAGCCCAGTCCTATATTTTCCTGTCTCAAAACCCATGTACTTTGGAGTCCAATTCCTGGCCTAAGAGATGCTCAGTGCTCACAGTAGATTCTGGACATTCTCGAAGTTACGAGCTCTTCACACGTTGCCAAGTCATCAGGGGAAGGGCAATCAGTAACCCTCAGTCTTCATTTGGGTGGAGGGTCACTTGTAGCGAGAAGAGAGATGACTTCACACAGGCACAAGATTGGATAAAAGGGATCACTGGGTCACAAACTGAGAGTAAAACCAAAGGAATAGATCAATAGAACAACAGTCCTAGTTCACAAAAGTTCAAAGTGAGTCCTACATGTCAGTGACAGGGAGAATGGTTTGAGGCAACATGGCAGGTGTCAAGGGGTGTCCATTAACCTTTAGAGTATAGCTTACTATTTTTAGGCTGTTATATATGCCTTCCTCTTTGTGGAACAGACCTTTTCTACTTAATTACAGGGTGATGGCAGTAACAACAACAATAAATAACACTTAGATAGGCTTACTATAGGCCAAATGCCAAACTGAGTGCTTTACATAAGTGAATAAACTTTACTGGCTGGGAGAAGCCACTCTTTTTTTTTTTTTCCATTTTTTTAAAAGATTTTATTTATTTATTCATGAGAGACACAGAGAGAGGCAGAGAGAGCCCGACGTGGGACTTGATCCCTGGTCTCCAGGATCACGCCCTGAGCTGAAGGCAGCCCTAAACTGCTGAGCCACCTGGGCTGCCCTAAGCCTGGTTTTCTAATGGGTTCTGATAGGGCAGGGCCTGGGAGAACAGGGCAGGATTCAGTGCTCCGGGTGGTGCTCAGAGTCAAAGATCCAGTCCACAGGGAAGGCAAGGAAGAGACCAAGACACAACAGTAGGACCCCAAACAAAAAGCCACCCCCCCCCCCCAAAAAAAAAAGCCAACCCAGGGATGGAGATCATAGGCAGGGCAAGCAATGATTTCAGAAACAACATGTAGGCTCAGTGGGTATCCCCAAGCCATGGATTCCTGGGGCCAGAGTATAAAGCTAAGACATGGAAATGGCAACATGGGAGCTCAGGAATCAGCCCAGGGCTAGCAGATCTGAGTCTGTGCCCAACTCGCTCCCTGAAATAAAGGTGGGCAGATGGGCTGCATAAACAGGTACTGAGGGAGACTCTCCAAAGTACCAGTCTGAAGGGGCTGGGCGGAAGCCAAATATCAGGAGGCAGGACAAGAACTAATGATGTCAGGATAGAGTGAGTGCATTTGGAATGGAGAGAGGAGACAGTCCTGGAGAAACCCCCCTGTGCCCCTTGGAGTGGGTCACACGTGGTTTTTATGACCTGTCAGGAAGAAGGTACTAACGAAGGCATCATCCCAGTTTGAACAGAGCCTGGGCCCTCTTTCCCTCCTCACTCAACCCCACAATCTGGGCTGAGGCTGCTCCCATACTCCTCAGCTTGGGGACTGGGCTCAAGAAGTGGGTTTCAGGAAGTAACAATGGGCCAGCTGTGAGCCACCGTTTAAGGGGCTCGCCCTGTGGCCAAAAGCAGTTCTAAGTGTTACCCTGTAGTTACAGTTCATCTTTCCAGACTTTCCATTCTTTCTTCCTTAAATGAAGTTCTCCTTTTATAATTGTTTATCAACCACAACCTCTACAGGCGCCCAAATGACAAGTGTCTGTTAATGAGGTGGTCACTGCATGCCTATCACCAAAACAACAACAACAACAACAACAAAAAACAAAAAAACTAGGATGGGTTTTGTTTTGTTTTGTTTTTTTCCATTCATTGGAGGAAAAAAACCCTCATCATTCATGCTTGTTGAGTACTATGGGAGTAGGGCACTTGTGTATATGTTATTCTTTGTTCAGTTGATTTATAGTACTAAGTCACCTAAATTTGGGGTTATTTGTTCCTGCAGCATAGTTTACTTACCCTGAGTTCTCATTGTTTTTAAAGATTTTCATGTATTTATTCATGAGAGACACAGAGAGAGGCAGAGACATAGGCAGAGGGAGAAGCAGGTTTCCTGCAGGGAGCCCAATGCAGGACTGGATCCCAGGACCCTGGGACCAGGACCTGAGCCAAAGGCAGATGCTCAACCACTGAGCCACTCGGCACCCCTACTGATCCTGATTTCTATGAGGGGATAGGGGAAGGAGACCACGACAGGCTTCACAGAGAAGCCAGGAGAAAACAGAGGAAAGGACAAAGGACACTGGAGAGAGGGGATGGGGGCTCAGTCCCAGAGCTGCACGAGCCACTGGCCTGATTTCTGGTCTGCTGTGGCTGGTGTGCAGGACATGAAGGAGAGAGAGAAGGAAGAGACAAGGCTGCAGAAGGAAAATGGGGCCAGGTCGTGAGTCTTGAAAAGTCCACTAGGGAGTGGCAGGAAATAAGGAGCCAACAAAGGGGTTTGGGGGAGTGTAACCCTAATGAGATTTATATTTTAGGAAAACCTCTAGTGGCAGAATAAAGAGGCCCATATGGGAGAAAGACCAGAGACTTTCTAGAGCCTCTGTAGAGCTTCCTAGAGCTTTTTCCAGAAACCGGTTAGGAGGCAATTACTACAAGTTGGGAGTCATGAAGCCCTAAACCAAAGGTTGAAGTATAGGGCCAGATGGTGAATATCAGCCTTTCGTTGCCAATCGTCTCTGTCACAGCCCCTCATTCTGTCCTTGTAGCACAAAAACAGCTGTAGACAACATGTAAAAAAAAGTCTGTTCCAAGAAAATTTTATTTACAAAGGTGATGGGACCCATGGGTTGCAGTTTGCCTACCCTTGACTTAAAGGAATAACACAACAGCTATCATTTCCTGAGGACCCCCCAGGTACCAGGCGCTATACAGACATTGCAGGGAGGTTACTATTGGCTCCATTTTGCAGACAAGGAAACTGAGGCTGAGCAATATTTGGGTAACTTGCCTAACGTCTTGTGATGGAGTGTGGCAAAGCTGGGATTCAATCTCCGGTCTGACCCTCGAGCTTGTGCTCTTTTGTGAGTTCATGCCACCTCCTGCAGGTAGTCAAGAAGGAAGAAAGAGGGAGATATACAGGACTGTCAATTCTCAGGGCCCAGGAGAGTTTACTCATTCATTCATCAATTCATTCCTTCAACAAATACTTTGCTTCTGCCTTGTGTGAAGTACTGGGGATTCAAAGACGAATGACAAATGATTCCCCTGAATAGCTGGGTCTAGCATTTAGACCTGTAACTGGGTGTGGGGATGAAGGAAAAAATACGATTAATAAGAATAAGGAAGTAAAACATTAAAGTTGCTCTCATCCCTGCCTCCTTCTTGCCTTTATGCATCCAGAGAGCCCTCTGATCCTCTGTGATCACAGACACCCCATCCTTTTACCCTCTAGCATCAACGCAAAAGCGGATTTACCGTGGAAGTTTTGAAGCTGAAGCATTTAGGTCCCTTGCTTCCTGAAACAGGACCTTCTAATGTCCTGAGTCTAATTTTGTATTTCTTTCTTCAGAGTCGCCCTTCAGAAATATGTAAGCTTCAGGCACCTAAACGTGGATCCGCCCTTGAGCGAATGTTTTCCAGAGCCTGGTCTGTTAAATGGCCTCTGCAAGAATTACTAGGGGCTAAGGATCCTGGTCTGGGCGCTCAGGGTTTCTCTCAGGGGAACTGAGAACCTCGGGGCAGTGCTCAAAGTCACGAGTGTAGCCACTCCAAAGTCGGTCTTCATTAAGTCCACTCTCCTCTGCTACCACCAGCTGCCCCCACTCCCCCTTCCTTCCAAGTCAGCCCCGGGGCGCTAAGGTCTCTCTGACTCAAGGTCTTTGGAATTCCCCTCAGCAACCTCTCAGTGGGCCATCAGGGCAGGAAAGGACACCTGTGGTCCTGATGGGGTGGGGGTGGAGGGAGCCAAGGCAGTGCTGGAGGCTGGTCACTCCCTGCTGCTGGACTTCCCAGGACAGGGCTCTTATATCAAGCTTACATCCATCCATCCAAAGGAGACCAACCACGTGCCGGGAAATTTTGACTATTTCACATTCACCCAAGTCATAGGTAATTCAAAACCAGAATGCTATTAGTGTGAGCACAGGAGGCATAGTTGGCAAAATAATTGGCTCTGGTCACTTGCTCAGAGTCCTGTGCCCTGCCAGGCAAATCCACAAAGCATACCAAATTATAGACTGGGAATTGGGTGAGTGAGCGAAAACAATACTGTGACTCCTTCAGGGCAGGTACTGTACCTATTTGCCCACTGTCACATCTCCAGCAGCCAGTACAGCCCCTGACCTGTGATGGGAGGTGCTCAGTAGAGTCTCTGATTTAAGAAATGGGATCCACTGTTCTTAGGAGATAAAACAATTTCTCCTAAGATGAATTGCTGTTCTTTTGGACTAGTTGTCTCTAAATGAACAGCACTAGCCAATAGTATCAAAGCATCTTTATCCTTGGGTCCTGTGGGAGATAGCCTATAATTTCTCCAAGCAAGTCACACGCAAGCCTTCTGTTAGGGGTCTGTTACCTCCCAAGCACCCACCTTAACTGTAACATTCCAGGGCTCTTTTCCAGAGTACGTTTTAACTTCTTGTTGGGTTTGCAGGAGACTTGGGTGATACACTCAGAATAGACGCTTCTTCATATAAATTGGTGTAGATTCTACTCATTTCACTTCAGAGGGCCTCACATTTGAAAGAGGACTGCAATCACCTCCAATTTGACCTCAAACTTTCTAATTAAGTTTTTCTTTCCAGCTTGTCTCTTAACTCAGGCAAAAGACCCTCAGGGCAAAGCATCCCCTGCTGGGAACCAAAACTACCCCCTCAAGCAATATAGACTGTCCTGAACCACAAGACCCCACCTGCGATTGACCCTAAGACAATGACTTGACCTTCACTCACTAACCTTTCCTTATATAGACCTGGGACTATTTTCAGCCCTTTGGAGACAGTCTTTGAGATGCTAGTCTGCTGTCTTCCTGGTGTTGGCCTCACTAAAATAAATCCCTTTCTTGTTTCACGAGTCCTCTGTTTCTCTTCCTTTGGATTTTGTCAGCAGTGAGTGGCCAACCTGTTTTGGAATCCCTGGAGCCAGGTGCCCTTGTACCCCTGCCTCCCAGCCACCCTTTTGACTTTCCTTAGAGCAACCAATCCTCCATAAGCCCCATTCTTCCCAGGATCTCTCTTATGTAGGTGTGTGAAGTTAAGTTTACCTATGATTTTTAAACATAGTCAAATCAGGAAATACTTTCACGAAGAATTCAGTGACTTATGAAGATAAAGCAAGGCAGAGTAAGGACGTTGTGGGTCTGGGGGTCAGGACACCTGGACTCCAGATCTGGACCGTATTCAGGTCACAAAACTCAAGCCCCGTTTAGTGCAGGGCTTACACTAGAAGCATGGAAATGAAGAGATACTGTCCCAAGAGTAGCACTGTGGGGGGGGGGGGGGGGAGGGAATAGTTTAATTTCAATGATGGACAGTTGTAAAATGAATTGGGAGCACTTAGTGGGGTGATCCTCCAACTTTACTGCACCACTGGGATTCCCTATGGGTGTTCTTTCAAATGTAGATCCTGGGCCCTTCCCCTTAGAAATTCTGACTCAGTAAGTCTGAAAGTGTTCTGGGACTCGGAAAGCTTAAAAAGCCCCGCCCCATCCCAAGGTGATTCTATTGGCTATGGCCCCAGCAGCTTGAAGAGGTCAGGAAGTCGGTCACAAGGGCAGAGATCTACAGCTACAGCTGAGTAGAAACTCACCAGGCAGAGAGACACAAAATGGTAGGATCTTACCTTCCACTTTGGGAAAATGAAGGCCACGAGGCCTGACTGCCACAGTTTCCTGCTCTACCCAAACGGACTTTATCTCCATTGACAACTGTCAGCAGAGGATGAAGTGTCCTGCCTTGTGGTGAAAACAGACCTCATCTCTGGGCTCTTCCTCACTCCATCTTCCCCTTGCCCCACTTGAACACCGACGTGGACACACACAGGACACTCATCTCCCCCTCAGCCTCTAAACATGCTGGTTGGTGTCTGTGATCTCAAAAATAATCGGAATCAGAGCTGTTCCCTTCACTCTAGGCCGTGCTCCACATACCACCTTCCAGTTCCCATTTTTTCAATGCCAATCTTCTTTACTTTTTTTTTTCTTTAAGATTTATTTAAGAGAGTGTGCGTGAGCAGGTAGAGGAGGAGGAGGAGCGGCAGAGAGAGGAGAAGCAGATTACACACTGAGCGATCCCAGGGCCAAAGACCGCTACCTGAGCCAAAGTCAGATGCTTACTTGACTGAGCCACCCAGGTGCCCCTCAGTGCCAATCTTTTTTAAACATAAGAGACAAAAAAAGAAACAAAAGGGGTATGAACCTAGTACATGTTCATTATGGAAAGTTTCAAAACTAAGGGGGAAAAGGTCCTTTCAATCTGCATCAGAAGCTCTCAAAATACTTGTCAGAACTGCAATTCAATTCATTTTATCACCAGAATGCAAACACCTCGAGGATGGGGACATGGTTTTTTCTTTCTCATCCTGTGTCCTTGGTGAACATAAAACACTCTCGACAAGTTATGTATTGAACAAATAACATACCTCATTCATATTGTGCCCCCCCCCCCAACTGTATTAAGAATCTGGTATCTATCCAGTCTTTATTTAGAAAACAACAATGGGGGATGCCTGGGTGGCTCAGTGGTTGAGCATCTGCCTTTGGCTCAGGGCGTAATCCTGCAGTCCCGGGGATTGAGTCCCATTCGGGGCTCCCTGCATGGAGCCTGCTTCTCCCTCTGCCTGTGTCTCTGCCTCTCTGTGTCTCTCATGAATAAATAAATAAAATCTTTAAAAAAAAATTTATTTATTTATTCATGAGAGACACGGGGGTGGGGTGGGCGGCGGGGGGAGGGGCAGCAGAGACAGGCAGAGGGAGAAGCAGGCTCCATGCAGGGAGTCCCATGCAGGAATCCAGGTTCATGCCCCCGGCTGAAGGCAGCGCTGAGCCACTGGGCTGCCCAATAAATAAAATCTTAAAAAAAAAAAAATGGCATGATGCCATTTAGAAAAGCCATCATTTAGAAAAAGAACAGAATATATTTTGAAACTTGCTTTTATATTTTGAAACTTGCTTTTTTCACTGAAAACACCACAAATATATTTCTCATTCCTTTGGGTGTGTATAAAGCGTAATCCACTTAGATTGTCTTCAGTTTTATTTTTAAAGATTTTAATTATTTATTCACGAGAGACAGGCAGAGACATAGGCAGAGGAAGAAGCAGACTCCTCACAGGGAACCCAATATGGGAATTGATCCCAGACCCAAGGATCATGCCCTGAGCTGAAGGCAGATGCTCAACCGCTGAGCCACCCAGGAGTCCCTTGTCTCTAGTTTTAAATATTAAAAAGAACATGGTGATAAACATCCTTGTATCTGAAATCTTTGCATGTATCGTTCAACATTCAAATAGGCTCAATGACTTGAAGTGGGACTGCGGTGTCCAAGAATGAGAAAAAGCCCATGGCTCTTAAAATCCTGTTGTGCAATGATTGTAACAATTCATGTGAATAAACATTAAGAAACAGGACTTAAAAAAAAAAATCAGTGTGTGTGAGAGGGTCTTATATTAAATAGAATGGTCAGGAAAGGCTTTTCCAAGATGACCTAAAGTGAAGCCTGTCATATGAAGAATCTGGTAGACATGCCAGAGAAGCAAATGAAAAGGCCCCAAAAGCAGAAAAGGAGACCATGCTAAAGCCAGGGCGACCCACGTTAACACTGACCCCACGGAGAGTAGCAATAGACAAGCTACAGCAGGTCCTATATATACTTTAGACCTTGGTAGTCATTTGAGTTATCATCCGTAAGGGACAGGGAATATTGAAGGTGAGCCACTGAGGGGCTTTAAGCAGAGGAATACGATCCAGTCTGTGATTCTGAATAACAGCTCTAGGAAGGAAACATCAGAATATAACAATGTTTGTTTCTGGGTGCTAAGATTATAAGCAAATTTTTAAAATGCTTTTCTAGATTTCCAAAATTTCTTCAATGAACATTTTATTACTTAGTTTTTTGTCTGCTTTTTGAGTAGGCTCTGCTCCCAACACAGGGCTTAAACTCATGGCCCTGAGATCAAGAGTTTTATGCTCTACTGACTGGGCCAGCCAGATGCACCTAGTTTTAAAAATTTAGTCAAAAAAGAAAAAAAGCTAACTGGAAATGGTACAAAGGACAGTAGACAGGAATATGATTAATGGTAAAGAGTTGAGATCACTCTGAGTCTCGAGGAGGTTTGGTAGTGGTCTACAATGGTTTGGCTGGCATGGGCATGGAGAAAGAGATGAACCTGACCAATGTTTCCTGAGTAAAACCCAATGTGACTGATTGGCCAGGAGAGGTAATGGGAAGGAAGTCTAGGAGGACGGTTGGTTTCATCTTCGGTCACTGACTAGGTTGACAGTGACGTTGCTCAACTCAATACAGGATACAGTAAAAGTACAGACATGGTAGGGAATACAAGAGTGGTATCACAGAAGACAAGAGTGGCTCACAGCATTAGAAAGCAAGCAACCAAATTCCTCAGGTTACAAAGCTGAGGAAGACAAGTGATAGTTCTTCCAAGGAACTTGACTACGAAGAGAAAGAAACAGGACAATAACCAGGGGTAGTATAGGGTTGGAATGTTTTTGGACAAGGGAAATGAACCAGTAAGGCTGAGCAGTTGGCAGTACAGATGTTCAGGGGGTGGTTTAAGGAGCATGATCTAAGATGGGATGAAGTGGTATCCTCAGCACAGGTGGGATTGAACCAAAAGAGGGACACCTCAGTTCTGGGATGGGAGCGAGGGTGTGAAGCAGCAGGATACACAAGTACAAATTTCCTTGGAGGCTCACTGTGTGAAGTTCTTGCTTCCTTTTTTTTTTTTTTTTTTTTAAAGATTTTATTTATTTATTTATTCATGAGAGACATAGGCAGAGGGAGAAGCAGGCTCCATGCAGGAAGCATGACGCAGGACTGGATACCGGGGTCTCCAGGATCAGGCCCTGGGCTGAAGGTGGTGCTAAACCACTGAGCCACCCGGGCTGTCCCAAGTTCTTGCTTCTTAAACTTTATTTTCTCTGTGATTAGAAGGCAAGGCTATCTATTGGGGAGGTGGATGCATAAGCAGGTGAACATAAGTGAAGGTTTATAGTGATCTGAGAATGGTAGAGAGTGCTGATCAAAGACACCTACCATGGAACATGGAGGTCCAACTGCAATAGGATGCACTAGATTTTGTAACAGCTCTCCACATCCTTTATTTTTAATGTTCTGCACCCCAAGTTAGGTATAGGTGGGGAGAAATGGAGTCATGAAGCTGATTCAGGACTGGGAATTTGCAGAGCTGGTACAGCTTGAAAATGAGGAGTCTCAGGAGTCAAAGGTTATGATTGAGAATAGCTTGAGTGGCCAATCGGAACCCACTGGGTCAGGAAGAGAATGGAGTTGAAAGAAAAAAATAAGGGCCAAATGGGAAGTCCGAGGGATGGGAGTTCTCAAGTAAAAGGATATATTTAGTCGTAGATTAAGAAAACTGGAACAGGAAGTTATAATAAAACAGGAAGTTGTATATCCCAGTTCTGGGTATGGTCATGAGGGGAGCAGGTGGTGGAAGTGTAGGTGCACATTTAGACTTGAAATAAAGGCACTGCAAGGCCATGCTTGAAAATACTCAGGGTGGCAGAACTGGAAATGAAAACTGTAAAGTGTGTTCAAGGCCTCAGTGACTTGCAGGGACTGTGAGGTTAGCAGGAGAGCATACAGGTGTGAGGTAACTAGATGGCATGAGCCTTTCTGACCCTTTCCAGGCCTCCAGGGAGGTGGCAGGACACCAGGCAGCAGCAGAGCTCTACCAGTGACTATTTGCGTGGCCAAGTCAATTAAGTTCTCTGTGCCTCACTTGGCTTATGAGTAAAATAAAGACAAAATAGCACCACGAGTAAAGGGCCTATAACTATGCCTGCAACACGTACCAGAGCACGACTCAAGCATCCACATTGTTATCGTTTCTCATTTGTACAATGAGGGGGTCGTGAGAATCTCTGAAGGCAGATTCTTAAAGGTTCTAGTCTCAGAATCCCTTTACACACTTGAAATAAACCCATTTCCTAATGGGTATACAAATATTTTTAAGACAAGAGTTTTTTCAAAACAAAAACATTTGTAGGTGTGACAACATTTTCTAGTTTTGCTAATACCTTTAACTTTTGGCTTAGCTGAAGACAGCTGGATTACCTTACTTGCCTCCACATCCAATCTATTGAGATGTGCTGTTTGAAGTATATTGATCCATTAATTTTTTACTCTGAAATAATAATACACACAGGAAGTTGCAGGGAGGGCCCATGTATAGTCCCCTGGCTCCTTCCAATGGTAGTAACAACTTACAAAACTATAGGAAACTATCATAGCCAGGAAGTGGACTTAGCACAATTAACCAACCTAAAAAGCTTATTCAGGGCCGCCCCGGTGGCCAAGCGGTTTGGCGCCTGCCTTTGGCCCAGGGCGTGATCCTGAGGCCCCAGGATCAAGTCCCACATTGGGCTCCCTGCATGGAGCCTGCTTCTCCCTCTGCCTGTGTCCCTGCCTCTCTCTGTGTGTCTCTCATGAATAAATGAATAAAATCTTAAAAAAAAAAAAGCTTATTCAGATTTCACCAGGCTTTCTATGCATTAATTTGTTTTATACAACATACCCGGGCCATAGTATGGAAATGGGTTGGCGAGGTTAAGTACATGGAAGAACTCAAGGAGGTAGGAGGAAGGGCCTGGAGGAACCATTTCTGGAGAAAAGAAATCATTTGATGGACAATTGGGTATAAGCACTTAAATTAATCTTTTTGGAAGTGAAATCTCCCACATGGCAGGATAGCAAGCAGGTTGTTTTAAATTAAAAGGCCTGACCATCAACTGGACTGAAAAAATGTTTTCTTGAAACTGTTGAGGGCAGCTCGGATGGCTCAGCGGTTTAGCGCAGCCTTCAGCCCAGGGCGGGATCCTGGAGACCTGGGATGGAGTGTGCCATGTCGGGCTCCCTGCAGGGAGCCTGCTTCTCCCTCTGCCTCTCCCATGAAAAAATAAATAAAATCTTAAAAAAAAAAAGAAAATCCCAATTATAATATTATTGCTTACTCTTATGCAAAGAACAACGTGTAATCACTCCCTTGTTTTCTTACTTTCGACCAACTGAAAACTATGGGATAAGTGTCAAGATCTGATATTCCCTTGATGTTTAGACACTTACCTGTTTGTCCTCCTTAAAAGAATTGGCTAACGACGCCCCCAAAACCAAAACAAACTAAACGTCTGTACTTACTCTTATTCCTTCCTGGAGTACAGTATTGTTGTCAGTTCTCCTACCTGCTCTAGCATGGTTTTTTTTTTTTCCTTTCCATGTTTTGACTATTATTATTGTCTTAATCTCTGTGTTCAATGTATTTACAGACATCATTTACTCATCACGAAACTGTAGGGTGGTATTGTCCTCACTTTTATATAGCACAGGTAACAGAACTCCTGAGTGAGCGCTTGGTGCCCAGGATCACGAACCCCAATACTGTAAAGTGCTTAGAAAGATGCAGCTAAGCATTCAGTCAGCGTCAGCGTTAGCTAGCCTTGTTTCTGGAAGCCCTGTCCTAGTCCTCTTTCTTCAACAGCTGTGCTGGATTTAATTTAGGCAAAAGCTCCTGAAGTGCAATGGAAATATTTCTGGTGACAAAGTCCTGGTTTAGATCCCCATTTGTTTAAAACCTTATTTGGCGGGTATCTAGTTTATCAGGAGTTATTACCAAATACAGTCGTTGGGTAGATCTGAGTGACCTAATACCTATCCCTTTAAGATGAGCTTTGTAACACGTTTGACATCAGGAAACGCTTTAAAAACAGATTTAATTATATATGGTAACGAACACTATTTTTTACTATGTCTTATGCTAAATATTTTATATTAGCACTTAATCCTCCAAATACCTACCTGTTATTATCACTATTAGCCATAGTTATCATCTGTAATCATGCTCATGTTAAAGATGGGGAAATCAAGGCATTTGCTGCAGGTCACACAGCTGGTAATGGTGCACAGGATTAAGAGTAACCTTAGCCTAGGGACAGAATTTTACACACACACACACACACACACACACGCACCAAAAAATCCAGAACAATTTCAAATATAAAGGCATAAATCAAAAGAACCAAAACCAAACGTAGGACAAAGAACCGGAGGCTCAGCAAGGTTAAAGAACTTGTCCAAGGTTACACCGGGGCTATCAGAACCAGAATGCGATGGATGATGGATCTTGCCTCCGAAGCATGGTCCGTTTCCACCAACCACGCTCCCACGAACACGTGGGCAGGGGCAGTCCACCTGTTGAATTAATAAGCCTGAAAACAAAGTCGACAAGGGAGAGGGTAAAAATGTAAAAGGGAAATGAAGACGGGAAAGGGGTCCCCGGGCAGGGGGAAAAAAGCGGAAAATACACACACACACACACACACACACCCCGCAGCGCAACAGTTGTCCAAGCAGCGCGTTCCGGGGAGCAGCGTGCGGGCGCGCGGGTCCCGTGGGACACCCGGGCTGGCGGGGCGGAGGCTCCGGGATGCTCCCCGAGGAGCCCCGCGGCGCCCCCGCCCCCGCCCCCTCGCGACCGCGAGTCACCCGGCCGGGAAGCAGCCGGCGACGACCGAGGCCAGCCGCCTCTCCCTTCCGAGCAGCCGGCTGGAAGCCGGCCACGAACACGAGTGCCCGGGCAGTGCGCAGCCTGTCCTCGGGGCCCGGCCCGCGGCTCGTAGCCCGCAGCCCGCAGCCCGGGCCCGCCGCCCATGCGCCGCCCCAGGGCCCAGGAGCGCGTCGGCGCCGCGGCTCCGGGGGGCAGCGCCCGCCGCCCGCGGTCAGCCCGGCCCGGCCCGGCGCGGCGCGGCGGCGGGGGGCGCCCCCGGCCGGGACCCGGGTAGGGCCCAGGCGGAGCAGGGGGGGCCGGGCCGGCGGGCGCCTCTCGGGCCACGCGGGCCGGCAGCACCGGCGGGCGGCGTGCGGCGGGCGGCAGCGGCCGGGCATTTCCTCTTCCTCCCGACGCGCTGCGCGGCGGCGGCCAGGCCCGGCCCAGCTCCAGGCCCAGCTCCAGGCCCAGCTCCAGGCCCAGCTCCAGGCCCAGCTCCAGGCCCAGCTCCAGGCCCAGCTCCAGGCCCGGCCCAGGCCCAGCTCCAGGCCCAGGCCCAGCTCCCGCGCCGACCGCGGCCTGCTGGCGCCTCCCCCGCCGCGACCGCCGTCCGCGGGCCCTCCGGGCGGCTGGGCCCGGCGCGGGCAGCGAGAGGCGGGGCCGGCGTGCGGGCGGCGGAAGGAGGCGGAGGCGGAGGAAGAGGAGGAGGCGGAGGCGGGGGCGGAGGCGGCGGCCGGGAGCCGGGGGAGAGGGGCGGGGGGCGGGCCGGGGGAGGGGAGGAGCGGGATTTGCGGAGCGCGGCGCCGCAGCCGGGAGCCGGCGGGCCCGAGAGTGACCGAGTCACGGCGGGCGCCGGCGGAGCCGCGGCGTCGGACCCGCCTCCTGGAGGAGCTCAGCCCCGGCCAGGCCCGGCCCCATTCCCGCCCCGCGCCGCCTCCCCGCCGCCGCCGCCGCCGCCGCCGCCGCCGCCGCCGCCGCCGCCGCCGCCGCGGGAGCGCTCCCCTGCCCACCCCGCCCCCGCGGCCGAGCCCGGGAGTCGAGTGGGAGTCGGCCGGCCGGCGCGGGCAGCGCCGGGACCCCGCCGGGGACACTGCAGCCGGAGCTCGGGAGGGGCCGCGCCGCCACCGTCTCAACTAGGATGTCCCGACATGAAGGTGAGAGGAGCCCCCGCCCCCACCCCCACGGCCGGGCCTCGGCCTACCCCGCCCGGGCCGGGCGCCGCAGAGGGCGGCGGGGCAGCGGCGGAGACTTGGGGCGAGCCCGGGCCGGGCCCGAGGCGCCTGGCCTGGGAGCGAGCGGGCGGGCGGGCGGGCGAGCGAGCGAGCGAGGGCGGAGGACCGCGCCGCCTCCCCGCCGCCGCCGCCGCCGCCGCCGCCACGGCCGCCGCGGCCCTGCCTGGGCCTGGTGCCGGAGGCGGGGCGGCCGGGCCGGCCGGAGGGTTTGCACTGTCATGGGGCGGGGGAGGGGGAGGGGAGCCGCGGGGCCCGTTACCGGCGGGAGCCCGGCCCTCGGGACTGATACCGGACGCCGCGGCCCGCCTGGCCGGCCCCGAAGCCGCGGGCTCCGGCGCGGCCTAGCGCTCTCGCCGTCCCGGAAGGGCTCGGGGCGGCCGCCGAACGGGGCCGCGGGCGGCGGCGGGACCCCGAGGAGCCGTCCGTGGGCCCGCCAGGCGCGTCCGGTCGCCGGGAGACGCCGAAGAGCGCCTGTGCCCGCGGGCCGCCGCGGGGCGGCCGGGGACGGGAAGCCCCCGCCACCCGGAGCCCGCCCGGCCTCGCGGCTAGGCCTCGGCGCGTCCCTGGGCTCGGGTAACCGAGTTCCCGTGGCGGATCCGGCCGGACGGGCGAGGAAACTCCCTGCGCGGTCCCCCGGCCGGAGCGGGACTCCCTCGCCCAGCGCGCGCCGCCTCCGCGGCCAGGTCTCGGCGGAGGGCCGTGGGCAGGGCTGCTGGCGGCGGGGGGGCGGTTCGGACTTGTTTTTCGGTCTAACAGCATGGTCGGGTGTACAGTTGCAAACAAGCAGGCAGCGCTAGCCCAGTCCCAGGGCACAAAGAGAAACCTGTTTAGGACCAGTGTACAGGCGTTGAGCCGGCAAAAAAAAAAATAAAAAAAAAAAATAAATAAAAAATAAGTTAACTTCAATTTACTGCCATATGGTTTGGAAAAGGGGGAGGGGGTTGCGTTTTCTTTGTTTCACTACCGCAGGTCTTTAAATAAATTCTTAAAAAAGTGCTAAGTGACTTGGGGAAAAGTTTATCCTGGTAAGGTTGATGCAAGATTGTAGAAGTGGCTTGCAAGTATTGTGCACTCTTGGTTTTAAAATCCTGTAAAGGTGATGTAGGAGTGGAGAAAGTTTAGTGAGTCAGATTAGTGTGTGCTTCACCCCATTTGGAAGGGTTTTCTTAAGGGAAATGCGGGCCTTAGAATTACGAGATTGAAAAACTGAGGTTGATTAGAATTATATTTAGAGCAAGTTTCAGAATTTGTATTACTAATGGCAGTGTTGAGATTGACTCAAAGGACAGTTTGTGTTCAAGGATTCTGTATTTTAAAAGGCTCAAAACTACCGTCTTCACTTGCTGTGTGCAAGTGTTGGACATTTTGAGATAAGGTAGTACTTAGGCTCATAGAAGTATTTGGCAACTAGGCCCATTTTCCCATTTTTTTTTCCGGTTTAAATGGGAATGTATTCTCTATCTCTGTAATTTAAAAGAAGTTATTAAAGCTACCACCACATTTTGATTTGAGATACTAGAATTTATGTTAGATGTAGCTGTACGCACATTGACCACCTTTAAGACAAAGTGCAACAGCACGGATGCAGGCTCTCATAAGAACTGGGAGAGTTAAAACTACAGAATTAGCACTGGACGATTGGATTTGAGAACCATTCTCCTGCTTCAGAAAAACATCCAGGTAGTTCCATTCTAATTCAGAGGTGTCCTGGGAAGTTTTCTTTACCCTCCGTAATCTTTTAGAGTGATTAAAATCCCATTGCGTGAACATTCTTGAAGTGTAACACAAATTCTGTAATTTAAGCCCATTTCCCCCTATTTGGTCCTGTGGAAAGGCATATGGTTATGAAACTTACATTACCTTTTAGTTACTTGAATATTACTGAACCTCAGCACATTAATAGCACACTTTTTCCGGTAACTTACATAATGCCAGATGTTTCTGAAAAAGGAACATTCCTATAATCTGTCAGTTGAAGACTTACAGTACAGTATTTGACAAGTGATTATCTTTTAAGGGGCTAGTTTATGGCCTATGGCAGGAGTGGCAGTCTCATTAAGAATCACATTTAATTCACTAGATACGTGTTTTGTGGAGTATTAGTTCAGGCTGCCATTATTTTCATCAGTAAAAATTTAATCTGTCAACAAATGTAGAATTTGACACCCTCACTATTGTAGTTCCTGTCTTACCTTTCTCTTTTTTGGGCAAACGAGTCCCATTTCTTTGAGCATTTCTTTAGAGGTGTGATTTTTTAGCTCTTTCCATCATCTCTTCAACCTCCAAATTCTCTGTGGGTTCTTGTTTCCTTTCACCGTGTGACCCAGAACTCAATGTAGTAGTCTGGTAAAAGATCTGAAATGTACTGCCTGTGATGTTTGTATTTGGATCCTGCTACTTCTTCAGGGCCTTCCAAATGTGTGATTTGTTACTTTGTCTTTGTGCCCACCCTAATGAGTTGCACGATATTTTATTTTATGTAATGACGTAACTTCCGACAACACAGCCCCAAGATGGACATCTGTCAAGCTTAGAATCTCTACCTTGTGAAGCAGTGGACCACCTCAGAGAAAGGAGATGCAACCTGGCGAGCATAAAGAAAAGCTCTAGCCCGGGTTCAGCATACTTCTGTAAAAGGCCAGGTAGTAAATATTGTAGGGTTGGTGTGCTATAGGGTCTCCGTCATCTCTGCCGTGGTAGTGCAGAAGCGGCTATGGACAACACGTAAATAAGTAAGCATAGTGATGTTCCAATGAAAACTTTATTTTTGGATGCTGACATTTAAATTTCATATAATTTTCATGTGTCATAAAATGTGACTCTTTGTTTTACCATTTAAAAATGTAGAAACCATTCTTAGCTTGCAGGCCACACAAACACAGGAGGTGGCTGAATTTGGCCCAGTTTGGCCTGTGGGCTATAATTTGCCTACTTTGCTCAACTAGAGCTTTAGAGAGTTGATGGAACTGGAATTGTTGGGAGCCCATAAAGGGCCCACTCTGCTTGGTATTCATTCCCTCGTTTCCTATGGGCAATTGTAATGGGGAGTAACTGGTTCGATCCATCGTCTGTACCTCCGTTTCCAGCAGTACCGTGTAGATTGGTAGAGAAGTAATTGTTCTTCCTGGTGGGAAACAGGCTCCCCACCTTCCCAGGACCCTGTCTGAGTGGAGCCGGCAGTACTCTACGTTAATTAAGTCTCCTGCTTGCCCATTATGACTTTTCTAGCCAGAATTCCATTTTTCCATCCTCTAAGTCTCTTTGTAATGTTCTTGTCGTGTTAACAGACCTTTTACATCAGTGCCGGGTCACATTATGTTCACCATACCAACACCATCTAGCTCCATGTTACACACAATAATACCAGTCATCGTCTTTTTTATTTGTAAGAGTATTTTTTTAATGTCTCACAACACACTTTCTTTTGAATACGTTTACAATATAAGAATGTAATTCAGAGCTTAAAATCCATTTAATAGCTTGGCAAATTAAAAACATGTCAAATTACTCAGTGCTTGTTAGCTAAAATGAAATTATGAATGTTCTTGCATGAGTTCGAGCCTAATTGATTACCTGGAATTAGGAACATATTTATTGCTTTAAATCGGTCAACCTATTTTCAGTTGCTACTATGTATAAGACACTTTGCTAGGAGCCAAGGAATTTGGGGTGAATGAGGCACAGCTCCATAAGTTTGGTGGCACAATTCTACAGCACATGTGAGATATGCTGTAAGGAATGGATAAATGAACTGATAACAAAATATTTATCAACTTTTTTTTTTTAACACAAGATTCTATTTATTCAGAGAGAGAGAGAGGCAGAGACACAGGCAGAGGGAGAAGCAGGCTTCATGCAGGGATCCCGACAGGGGACTTGATCCCCGGTCTCCAGGATCACGCCCTGGGCCAAAGGCAGGCGCTAAACCGCTGAGCCACCCGGGCTGCCCCCAACTTTTTTCTTAACTAATTTTGCCCCACTTCGGAGAGGGAATCTTTTTCTTAAGTGCCTTCCTAACTTTTTGGTGGCTACTCTTGATTTTGGAAACCATCGAGATTTCAAATAGAGTCCTTATCTTTACTGGATTTATGTTTCCCCTAGCTTTTAGAAGACTTTTCATATATAAAAGTGATAGCAAGTAAGTGAACAGGTAGGTAGATACTGTTTTCAGAAGCATCTGTTGCTGTTTATTTTCAAAATGTAAAGTATAAAAGTAGGTAGGCCATTAATCTAGCTTTTGAAAGTTGTACCATATTTTGAAATTGTGCCACTCTTGTTGGTAGATTTAAATTTTCTCGTCTCTAAAAATGTTATCTGACACTAAAAGCATACATGCAAATGATCCCAGAGTGAAGTGCAATAATTTTGTTTTCAGGATTTGGGAATTGCAAAGCCAGGATTGGTAATTGGCTTGTGATTTTAATGTGGTGACTTTTGCCTTCCTGTAAGTGAAGTAAATTGACTCCCACTGAAAAGATTTTTACCAACATGTCAGACCATTTATTTTAACTATGATCTGTTAAAAGACTATGACATTTTTACGTAAGACTTTTTCAATTCAGTAAATTGTGAATTACATTTACCTTGATTTTTCAATAAAGGATAGATAAGAATGTAAATATTTTAATTTCTGGGGTCTTCGATTTCATAAAAATGTGGTTTTGAAGTTTATTTTCACTATATTTTGACATTCATGTTTAAGTTAAGTCGTCGTAAAATTTTATCTTAAATTGGAAATTTAATTTGGAAGAAATTACTTTCAGGCTTAGAATTCTTTTTTTTAAGATTTTATTTATTTATTCATGAGAGACACAGAGGGGGAGAGAGAGAGAGAGAGAGAGAGAGAGAGAGAGAGAGAGGCAGAGACACAGGCAGAGGGGGAAGCAGGCTCCATGCCTGGAGCCCGACGTGGGACTTGATCCCAGGACTCCAGGATCACGCCCTGGGGGAAGGCAGGCGCTAAACTGCTGAGCCACCCAGGGATCCCCAGACTTAGAATTTTAAGATGTATTAGCAGCGATCTTGTTTAAAGATTGAAAACTTTTTTTATAATAGAAACTTCATAAAATTCTGATGTGAAACAAATCCCTAGATTAGGCTTGCAATATCTTAAAAATGAAGAAATCCATGTACTTATGAGTCATTTTCAAAACATCAGCTTTATAACATTTACCGTATATATTTGCTGAGGTTTGTGGGGGTTTTTTGTTTTTGTTTTAAACTGGAAGTTCCAAAAGCTGTTTTTAGTGAAAGTTAAGGTATCGTTGGATTATCTTAGAAATAGTGTTTTTTAATTACATTATAAATATTTCTGGGGGGGTGTTCTCACAAGCATGAACTCAAAAGGAGATATTTCCTATATTTTATATTCACAAAAATTAAGGGGTGCCTGGTTGAGTGTCAGACTCTTGATATCAGTTCACCTTATGATCTCAGGGTTGTAAGATCTAGCCCTCCTATAGGCTCTGCACCAGGTGTGAAGACTGCTTAAGATTCTCTTTCTCCCTCTCCTGCTGCACACACCCACGGGTCTCTCTCTCTCTCTCTCTCCCCCCTCCTCTCCCAAGAGTTAAAAGTTAAATGCTGTTCATAATTAAAATCTTCCTTTGTAAAAGATTAATTCCATATTAATTTTAGAGCTGTGCTAGGAGCTATGATATTTTTCAGTTTTTTAAAATAATAAGGTATAGATTTTCAATTGAAATTATTTATTAAAATTGAGGAACAAGGGGCGCTTGAATGGTCCGGTTGGCTAAGCATCCAACTGGATTTTGGCTCAGGTCATGATCCAGGGTCGTAGGGCTCTGTTGCTCAGTGCGGAGTCAGCTTGTCCCCACTTGCATGCATATGTTATCTCTTGTGCACTCTCTCTCTCTCTCTCTCTCAAATCTTAAAAATAAAATAAAATAAAATCGAAGAAAAAGCCCTTAAGAGGTGTGCAAATCAGGCTTTTTAAAAAATGTGGTAATTTTTTATATATTAGCTGTGTCCTGATTCATGTTGGAAATACACGCTAAAGCAGACAGTTTCCTACGAGAACATACTACCTAGATTTCATGGGAAGGAAGTGAGTGATCCAGAAAAGAGAGGTTGTTCTTGGGATGGTAAGGACAAGAGGACAGGACATTGTTCGCAGAGGAATGTTAGACAAGGTGGGCCTGAAGCTTGGAAATGATTTGTAGCCACAGGGAATTAGAAACAGAAAACCAACTTTCAAGCCTGATGATATGTCCTAAGAATTGAGTACCTGGAAATGAAAACTCAGTGTCCTGTGAAACTAGCAAGAGATGAATTTCCTTGTTAGGTACCTTCCAGGGTGCCATCCCTACTACCTTTCTCACCACCCTCCCACAGTGTTTGCTAATGATGTTTTTAATTGTTGCCTTTCTGAATAGTAACAAAGCAGTGTGGGTTCATCCAGTTCGTGTACATGGTCAGTTTATTTCTTCTATGGCTGCAGTGCCAACCAGCAGTCCAGCAGATTTTGCTGGTGGTCGCAAGGAGTATCAAGGAGGAAGTATGGATGGATCCCTGCAAGACCATCACTACTGCTAGAAAAAAAACAACTGAAATCACAAGAGTGGGTCAGTCAAGTCACCTTCAGCTAGGAGGGACAGACGATAAATGGGTGAAGCCTCTTGACATCATGACTAATTAAGTTTAGCATTTTGTCCTGCTGAATCGTGAGGGGTTTTTTCTTTCTCTTGCTAGTACTCAGTGCCAGTGTCATGAACTCTAGCTTTTTTTTCTTTTTTTAAGAGGATTTTCATTAGGAGAGTCATTTCGGCGTGCTAACTTGAGGAGCTAGTACAATAGTCGCAGGCATATTCAATTATAATTTATTTTTGGTTTTAACTTTTGTTTCTTTTATTGTTCGCTGAAGACTGTCACGCTCCCCTCCCAACCAGTAAAGAGTCCCTCTAGTGGCACTCCTGCCCTATTCTCCAAGCATTTTTTTTATTCTGTAATTGTTTGCTTGTCTGCCTCCCCGGTAAACTACCTGAAAGGTAGGTTTAGTGTTACACTTACCTTTGTGCCCTACCACCGAGCACAATGACTGGCCTTTGGGAGGCCAGACATTTGAACATTTGTGGGTGATTGTTAAGAGATGTTATTATTTGTCTAAAAAATGGTGAGACTAGAAACTGCTGTCTTCTGTTTTTATCTGGGAAGCTGGTTAAGAAGGAGGGAGATTGTGGGAAAGAGGATTTGGAACTTTCCTAAAAGAAGGTGTGAATAAACTACATAGAATGAAAAAACTTAAGGGGAGCTGACTGCTGGGGGAATGGTTTGGGATTAAACTCAGGTACTGCTTTTTGTTCTGCTTCTAGCTCTAGTTTCGGATTAACTGGCTGTGGGTTCTGAATATTAATCGTACCATGCGTGAGTTTTCTGATTCATTCAGTGAATATTTATGGACTTCCCACTCGAGTACCACTCAAAGTCATCTCCAGAGCTTGCCACAAGTTGTGAAGCCCTGCTGCAGGATGATAATATTCAGTGGGTTTGAAACACCTTTGGGAATTAAATGCTTTCCTGTTGCACGGGCTGTGGTTCTTTTCCAATGTGCTGGAATTAGTCCTTGAAGTTTATATTTTATGACAGGGTAATTAAATCATGTACATATTTTAATGTTTTGGCAGTATTCATCTCCCCCTCCTTTTTTTTTTCTTTTTCTTTTAACTCATTTTAAGTTTCTCAATTACTTCTAATTCTGCCCAGCAGTATATTACCTTAGGCTATGGAAGTCTCAACACATACCTACGTATGTTAAAGTATGTTCAAGTAGGTTATTCCTTATAGGTTTATAAGTATCTTTTTGAAGGTTAGAAAAGAGCTGAAGGGATAAGATGTTTAATTTTTGTATTCAGTATAGGTTTTTTTGGTGCATAGGCCTAATGGTTATATAGCAAGTGTTGGGTGAGTAACTAGATGGTACTTCTTTTTGGTATTCTTCCTCAACCAGTATTCTCCTTTGGTGTCCTCTATGATTATAGAGGTTTGGCAACGCAAGGAAAAGAAAAACTTTCTAAATTAGGAGTTAAGGACATTGCAGTAAAACAGACAGGGATTATTTAAAGGAATTACTACAGGGACACCTGGGGGGCTCAGTTGCTTGTGTCTGACTTCAGCTCAGGTCGTGATCTCAGTCAGGGTCCCGGGATCTGGCCCTCATTGGGCTCCGCACTCAGCAGGGCGTCTGCTTCTCCCTCTCTGTCTGCTCCTCCCCCCACCGGTGCTCATGTGCATTCTCCCTCTCTCTCTCAAATAAATAAAATCTTTAAAAAAATAAAGTTGTTACAGATGTGTCTCTTCTGTAAGAATGAAATACATACTGGGAGCTGGAGGTATTTGGGTATTAGGAACCAGGTAGTTTTCATAAACAGAGACCTTATATTCAGCCTAACACTGCTCAGGATTCTGATAGAATTAATTGCAATTTGAAATTAAAGTGTATAATTTATGTGTGTGGGGGCTATAGATATGGATATGCACAGTGATCACAGAGGGACACATCTTCCCTCCCCTAGGAAGGTGAGGTCTTTAGCACCTGAAGTGACGGGGTGGATGAGCACCTGACCCATGGTTTTCCTGACAGTCTATGTCAGACGTACCACATAGTTTCATGTTTTTTCATTGCTCCATTATTGCTTTCTACAAGCTTTTTAGAAATCACCTAAAGGAAGAGGAGATAGTAAATCTACTTGCAGAATTGGGTTAGACCATCATTATGCAATGGAAATCTAATGCAAGCCACATGTAATTTAAATTCTCTGGTAGTGGGTGTCCAGGGTGACACAGTCGGTTAAGCTACCCACTCTTGGTTTCAGATCAGGCTGTGGATCTGCATGAGATCAAGCCCTGTGTCAGGCTCTGCGACAGGCTCTGCACTCAGCGCACTCAGCGTGGAGTCTCACAAAGTTGTAAAAATCTAGTGTATATTTTACACTTTGCACACTTCAGATGGTAAATTTGGATTGAAAACATTAGATTTTTTTTTTTTTTTTGAAAATACTTGATCTTAACTGAGAATCATCTTTAGATTTGTGCGTTGGGGGTCTGCTAAGACATTTTTTGATCATATGCAGTCTCTTTTTGGAGGTACATTTTGTTTTTGTTTTTTTTGTTTTTTGTTTTTTTTTTAAGATTTTATTTGTTTGATGAGAGAAACAGAGACAGGCAGAGGGACAGGCAGAGGGAGAGGCAGGCTCCATGGAGGGAGCCCGATGCGTGACTCCATACCTGGTCTCTAGGATCACACCCTGGGCCGAAGGCAGTGCTAAACTGCTGAGCCACCTGGGCTGCCCTGGAGGTACATTTTGATGTAGTATTGCCATCTTCTTAACAGTCCATTCATTAACGTTCTAGATTTTTGCTTCTTGAATTTCTTTGCTAAGAACCTAGACTTCACCTTACTTTTTCATTTTAAAATTATTTTTGGGGATCTCTGGGTGGCTCAGCGGTTTAGCGCCTGCCTTTGGCCCAGGGCGCGATCCTGGAGTCCCCGGCATGGAGCCTGCTTCTCCCTCCTCCTGTGTCTTTGCCTCTGTCTCTGTCTATCATGAATAAATCAATAAGTCTTTTTTAAAAAATAAATAAAATTATTTTTTAATCTATGTTAGCAACGTATAACCATTACAGTAGAAAATGACTTTATAAACAGCTACAAATGTATGTATATAAATTATAATCCCTCTGTGGGCTATTCAGATTGGAAGAGTAAATAATGGCCTCAGGGTGATTTTAATGTGAATTTGGGGGATCATTTTAAGTCCTCTGTGATGACGAATGTAGAACTTGTAAAAATTGTTACTAATCCATTGCAGGTTCTATTATGGTGGATTCAGAAGATGTTGTGGATTCTATCTGGTGATGATAGACTTTTTATCATTTGAAGAAAGTGATCTACAGGCTTGTAATTTTTTGTAGGTGTATTTCATTGTAGTAAGATTCAATCTCTAGTATCCATCTGGAAAAGGCCTTTGGCATCTAACAATAGAAAAGCACGTGGTTATGATTCTTCCTCAAAGTAATTTTAAAAAATTGAGGTGTCTGGCTGGCTCAGTCCATAGAGCATGAGACTCTGAATCTCACGATCATGAGTTCAAGCCCCACATTGGGAGTGGAGCCTACTTAAAATAAAATTTTTAAAAAAGTAATTTTGGGCAGCCCTGGTGGCTCAGGTGGCTCAGGTGAAGGCGGTTTAGCGCCGCCTTCAGCCCAGGGTGTGATCCTGGAGACCTGGGATCAAGTCCCACCTCGGGCTCCCAGCATGGAGCCTGCTTCTCCCTCTGCCTGTGTCTCTGCCTCTCTCTCTCTCTCTCTCTCTCTCTGATGAATAAATGAATAACATCTTTTAAAAAAAAAAGTAATTTTAAGAAAACCAATGATGGAGTTAATAGCCCACACTATCAAGGTTAGCCAGCCATGGTGATTTCTCTTTTTTACCTGTTTGGTGTATTGTTTTAGCCAGTTAGAACTATATTTGCAAGTAAAAATAGAATGTTGGGGAGATCGTCTGTTAAAAAAAATAAAGACCTAGTGGTTTTTGCTTTCATTTCACTGAAACAGCAGTTCCACGGAACAGTTTTATAGTTCCATTCTTTTTCAAACCCCCTGAAGCCAGGTCACTGGAACGTCAGAATTTTTGGCTTTTTTTTTTCTTTTCTTGAGAGTATAAAAATACTAATATAGTTTTTAGGTGCTCTCACCTACTGGTTCTCAAAGTGTAGTTTAGGATCAGCACTATTAGCATCACCTAGGAACTTGGCTGGAAATGCAGATTCTTGGACCCTACCCTGGATCTACTGAATCAGAGCTTCTGGGGGCAGAGCCAAGGAATTCAGGCTTCTGCCTGGACCCAGTTATAACCAAAGGCATTTGTGTGTGACATGGTTATTGCTGGTGACAGGAGCACACAATGGTTGTGGTACCATATTTCATGGTATGGTACTAACCAGCTGGAAATACAGCTGCTGACCTTGTCCTCGTTGTTCTTGAACACCATGTTACTGTCACTCAAGGAAGTAGAAGAGAGGTGGCTCCCCACTCCAGACCAGCACTATTAATTTAATCAACACATGTTTACTGAATTTATTGAATATGTAGTTGGGACTAGGCACTATTTTGGCCTCAAGGATACCATAATGAACAAAACAGAAGATTCCTGTCCCTATGACATTCATATTCTTTTTTTTTTTTTAATGACACATTCTATTAGAAGGACTGTATCAGGGGTACATGGCCTCTGAGCCAAACCTGGCCAGCTGCTGGTTTTTGTAAATAACATTTTATTGGAACACAGCCACAGGTGCTCATTACATATTGTCTAAACTGCTTTTATATTATAATGAGTTGAGTAGTTGTGACAGAAAAAGCTGGAAATAGATACTGTTTGGCTTTTTATAGAAAAAGCTTGTGGATCTCTGAGGTAGACCATAAAAGAATAAATGTGTAATAGAGTGTTAGGAGGTGACAAGAGTTTTTGAAAAACCATACAGTGGGATAAGGAAATAGAGAGTAGAGGCCTACTTTGGGAAACTGTGATCATGGAGGGCCTTTTTGAAGATAGCACATAAAAAAAAAAAATTCAGTTAAGTGAAAGATTTATTTTTTTTAAATGATTTTTAAAATTTATTTATTCATGAGAGACACACACAGACACACACAGAGGCAGAGACACAGGCAGAGGGAGAAGCAGGCTCCATGCAGGGAGCCTGACGCGGGACTCGATCCCAGGACTCCAGGATTACGCCCTGGGCCAAAGGCAGACGCCAAACCGCTGAGCCACCCAGGGATCCCCAAGTGAAAGATATTTAAAGAAGAAAGGATATAGCTGTGGATATAGTAGGTGCAGAGATGCTAAAACTTAAAATGTTCTGGGAACAGCATGGAGGTCACTGTGGCTGGAAGACTGGATTAAGGGGGAAAGAGAAGGCATTCATTAATTTACCAGAGCCAGATCCTGCATACCCCTGTATTGTGGGCTGCAACGAGGACCTTTTAACTGTTAGTATTGAGAAATATATTTTCGGAGTCCTTCTATAGAGGCATCTTTTTGGCTAAACAAATGGCGAAGGCTGGAAACTATATACCTAGTGTTGTAGCACATTCCAACATCTCTTAGAAACATTTCTTTACAAACTTTCCCCTATGGTCATTACTCTTTTGTCTTCCTCTGCCCCCAAGTATCTATGTATTCTGTTTAGCTGATGTTTCTTGTAGGGTGTGGGGTTTGGTAGAGAGCAAGTATTTCCCTAGTTTAGTATTTCCCTGGTTTAAATGTAAAACCTGGGGCACCTGGGTGGCTCAATGGTTGAGCATCTGTCTTTGGCTCAGTCATGATCCCGGGGTCCTGGGATCGAGTCCCACATCAGGCTCCCCAGAGAGCCTGTTTCTCCCTCTGCTTGTGTCTCGGCTTCTCTCTGTGTGTTTCTCATAAATAAATACATAAAATCTTAAAAATAAAAAAAAGTAAAACCCTTGAGCCTAGAAATTGGGTCATCTACATTAGCAACTTTCAAACTTCAAAAAATATAACACATAGTAAGATATGTATTTGATATTATGATCCAACAGTTATATACAGACGTAATGTAATAAGAGTTTCACAAAACAGCACTCATCTGTATTATGAGAGATGTAGTCTGTTGTTTCATTAAAAACAAAATACTGATCCTTTTGTAGTTCATAAGTGTGGTGATTGGGTGTTCATGCCATGTGTAACATGCCTCCCTCAAACCTTGTTATGACCTTAGCACATTACCCATCTGATGTGGAAAAAAATATTACTAGCTGTGACCTTCTAGATTGATTTCAGATTCTACTCAGGGTTTATGACCTGCTATTTGAAAAACACTGGCCAAAATGTCTAATCCAAAACTTCAGGTTTGGTATTGTGGTATTGTGATAGGTACAGAGATAAATAGAAAACTCCAAAAAAACAACTTTTCCTTTTGGAGAGGGATATTGGAAGGTTTAAGTATATCAGATAAACTAGCTATAGTATGACTGGGGCAGTAAGTGTCAGATCAGTTATTACAACTTCCATGGTGTTGGTAAGTGGAATATAATGTTTTTGGGGGTAAGTGGAATATAATGTTTTTGGGTGTCCCTTTTGGGAATGCCTAAACTGAAGTCTTGAAGAAATACTATGGGTTTTTAAAGATTTTATTTATTTATTCTTGAGAGACACAGAGAGAGGTAGAGACGTAGGGAGAGGGAGAAGCCGACTTGATCCCTGGACCATGATCACGTTCTGAGCTGAAGGCAGACACTCAACCACTGAGCCACCCAGGCATCCTCAGTGGGGTTTTTTTTGTAACTGACATGGGATATTATATTAGTTTCAGGTATACAACATAGTGACTGGATATTTATATACATTATATGAAATGATCACCACAAGTCTAGTTCGCACCTATCACCATACAAAGTTTTCACAGTATTTTTTTTTTAAGATTATTTATTTAATTCATGATAGACATGGGGGGGCGGGTGGGCAGAGACACAGGCAGAGGGAGAAGCAGGCTCCATGGCAGGAGCCTGACACGGGACTCCATCCTGGGACTCCAGGATCACGCCCTGGGCCAAAGGCAGGCGCCAAACCGCTGAGCCACCCAGGGATCCCCCAAGTTTTCACAGTATTAATGACTGTATTCCCTATGCTGTATTCCTGTATTTTTATAACAAGAGTTGGGGATTAGGGCTTTCTACCAAGTGAGAGAATGGTAGAGTGTAAACTACAGACTAAGGAAACATGAAGTATGTTGGAGAGATGTGGATGAGACAACACTGAGACCAGAGCTTCTGGAACAGAAGACTCCTGTATGTAAGTGGTGGGAGTGAGGTATTAGATAGATTGATTTACCTAGGAGTCCAAGGAGGGAGTGGGACAGGGACCCATTTGTTCTTAGAGATCAGTGCTAGAAGTCTGTTTTCTGTAAAAGAAAGATACTGATAACAGTTTAGCCCCCCCCCTTTCTTTTTAAAGATTTTATTTATTTATTCATGAGAGATGCAGAAAGAGATACAGGCAGAGGGAGAAGCAGCCTCCCCTCAGGGAGCCTGATGGGGGACTCGATCCTGGACCCTGGGATCATGTCCTGAGCCGAAGGCAGACGCTGAGCCACTCAGGCGTCTCTGTTTGGCTTCTCTCTAAGGGTCATTGAGATGAAATGCCAGCCAGGTAAGAATGTTTTCTGAGTTAAATGAAGCACTGCATAAATGTAAGGTGATGGTATTTTTATCGTGGAAATAAGATTGAAAAGGAAGACTGGAGCAAGGTAGATAGGGAAGGATGTAGATTGCCACATTGAAGTCAATCTTTGCCTTTTTCCATGTAGATTATGAAATGGAAGAGGGAGTAGTACACCAAAAGTTTTAAGCTGAGAAAGGCCATGGTGAAAAGTGGTATGTTTAGGAGGATCAGTGTGGTAGTGCATGCAGTATAGGGTGGCATCTGTGACAGGGACACCATCAGAGCTTTTTTAGTGGAATAAGCTTGAAGTTAAAGGGGCCTGAATTAGTTGCATTAGGAATAAAAGGAAAAAGATGACTTGAGATAGTCTTATTGCAGGAGAACAAGGACTAAAGTATAATTTCAGGACAACTAGCCAGTGCACCGGAAGAATAGCAGGTTCTTTTACTAAATGAGGAAGATAGGAGGGGAGAAATGGGGAACTGTTGAGGAAAGGAATAATTTTCAGCTTTTGGCATTTTTAGTTTAAGCTGATGTTGGGCCATTAGGTAGAAATCAGGAGTTGAGAAATACTACCCTGGGGCTCAAGAGAGAGAAATCTTGGCTGGAGATAAGAATTTTATGGCTCCCTACTTTGAAGCCTGAAGATTTGCTAGATTTCTCAGGAAGAAAACATTTAGAAAAGGGAGGATCGGAGACATAAGAGAACCATGACTGTGATGTGATTTGCAAGTCACAGAGACCCTTTCCTGACCACCCATTTTTCTGTAATACCACTTGTCATGCAAGTGTTAACTTACTTCTATATATGCAGGCTTCTTTAAATAGGAGTGAGAGAGTAGATGTAGGAAGGGAGAAACTAATATTAACCAAGCATCTGCTATACTAATAGTAGTATTTATTGAGTGCTTACTATTTGCCAGGCACTGTGTTCAGCATTCACATGTACTAAACCATTTAATTCTCACGCCAGTCCTCACATCTTACAGATGAGGAGATTGATGCACTGAGAAGTTAGGCATCTTGCCCAAAGTTGTACAGTCTGTGATAGAGCTGAGATTCCTTTTTTTTTTCTTAAGATTTTATTTATTTATTCATGAGAGACAGAGAGAGAGAGAGAGAGAGAGAGAGAGAGAGAGATGCAGAGACACAGGCAGAGGGAGAAGCAGCCTCCATTCTGGGAGCCTGATGTGGGACTCGATCCCAGGTCTCCAGGATCAGGCCCTGGGCTGAAGGCGGCGCTAAACCACTGAGCCACCCAGGCTGCCCTAAAGATCTTATTTTTAAGGAGTGCCTGAGTGGCTCAATTGGTTAAGCCTCTGCCTTGGGCTCAGGTCATGATCCCGGGGTCCTAGGATTGAGTTCAGAGTGGGGCTCCCTGCTCAGTGGGGAGTTTACTTCCCCCTCTCCCTCCGCCCTCCCTCTGCCCAGCTCATGCTGCCATGCCTGTCACTCTTTCAAATAAAATCTTCTTTTTTAAAAAAAAAAAATATTTTATTATTTTTTAAAGATTTTATTAATTCACAAAAGACAGAGAGAGAGAGAGGGGCAGACACATAGAGGGAGAATCAGGCTCCTCGCAAGGAGCCACATGTGGGACTCAATCCCGGGACGAGATCATGCCTGAGCCAAAGGCAGATGCTCAACCACTGAGCCACTCAGGTGTCCCTTGAATACTATCACTAAGTGGAGATGTTATGTTGGGCACTTGGGACCACAAAAAAAGACCCTCTTAAGATGAGAAAGGTGATTATAATACAGTACAGTAAGAAGTATAATAAACTTATAGCATATGGTCAGTGGACAATGGAGGCTTCTCCATTTCTTGGATGAATTCATGAAGGCATCCCAAGAGAAGTTATTCATTTGAACTGGTTGTTGATGAATCCGTGAGGTATTGTAGTGTTGGGGAGAGTATTCCATGGAGGGAGACTTGAACAGAAAGGGTTTTCCTTTGAGGAGAGACCATAAGAAATTTAGCATTACTGAAGCAGAAGGGGGTGGGGTGGGGGGGGTTGGTTAATACCAGGAGATGAACTTTGTTGAGATAGAAGGGTAATAGGGAGTGAATTTTCAGGAAATTTTAAGCCAGGAATTTGATTTTGTGTTCTGAAAGGAAAAGTTCTGAAGGATGGATTTGCAGGTAGGAGGGGGACAGTTAAATTACCATAAGATAAGAAAGTGCTGTAGTATGTGCAAATAGGAGACATACTTGGTGATTAATTAGAGGGGTTGTGGAAGAATGAGAGGTCTAGGAAAACTCAGAGTTTGGGCTTGATTAGTTGGGCAGTGACATTCACTGTGATGCATATCTAAGAGAAACATGCTTTGAGGGAGAAGGTAGGAAGCAGGGGAAAGACAAGTGATTTCCATTTTTAGCACGTTGTGTTTGAGGTACATATGGGAAATCCAGGTAGAGATGTTCAGGGCCGTTGAACACATGGGTCTGGAATTCAGGAGAGGTTGGACTTAATCCATAGTAGTAGAGTTGGTTGCTCAGTGATGGTGAGAACATATGGATTGAGAAGATGAGGGAGACTGAGCAGTAAGCCGTTGGAAACACTTAACATTTAAGGAGCATGAGACTGTGAATGGGACTCGCCGGAGAGTAGGAAGAGAACCAGGAAAGAATGCGGGCATTGAAATTTAGGAAGGCGATTTTCTTGGAAGGAGGATTCAGTTAGTGTTGCTGCAAATAGTTCAAGAAGACAAGAAATGAAGTGTTCATTGGCTGGAGCTACTGGAATGAAGAACTTGTGGAACTCAGTGAGCACTTTCAAAGGAGTGGACTAGAGAGCCCAGGCTGCAGGGTATTAAATTCTCAATGAACATGAGAAGTTAGGAACACTACCTAAAGATTTAGCCGTGAAGGGACGGAGAGACGTCAACAGCTAAAGGTATCTCTAGCACCTAGACCAGGTTTTGGCAGGTATTAGAGACTGGGAAAATTCATTCAGTCTAAATACTGTGCCAGTAGGTACACAGTATTTGAAACTGAGGATAGAGTAATAAAAATAAGAAGTTCTCATTGTAGGGCTTACATTTTAATTGGAGGAAGAGGGTAAAAAAGAAACCTGTAATATAATTTTGATTCATTATAAATATTCTGAAGAAAGTAAAACAGGGTGAGGGAATAAGGATTGAATGAATATGATGGAAGCCGAATGAGTAGCCTCTGGCTCTCTGTTTAAAAGAGTGGTCTGGAAGGCCTTTCAGAGGATGTGTTTGATCCTCCCACTCTTCCTCTGCCCATTTAAGAGACAGCTAGAGCACAAGAGGTAGGGCTGATTGGGAGGAGAACAGAGGGAAAGAGAGAATCCCAAGCAGGGTTCACACCCAGCGTAGAGCCCAATGGGGGGGGAGGGGTCGATCTCACAACCCTGAGATCATGATCTAAGTCAAAATCAAGAGTCAGAGGCTTAACCAACTGAGCCACCCAGGCACCCAAGATATGTTTCTTTTAAGCAGAGATTTCACGTATAATTTCCTGGGGTTAGAATAAAGTAGGTTGCTTTGAGGAACAGAGTAGCTGGAGCTGACTAGGCAGGGAGGAAGAGGAGAGAAGATGAGGTAGGGATAAACTGAGCCCGTGTTCTATGGGGCATTTATAGGCCTAGTGAGACGTTTGAACTTAATTCTTTGAATGTAGAGTTTACCAGCACTTGCTGGTGTAGTGTAGGCAAAAGCATGAGGGTAGGAAAAGGGCCATTTACCGAGACAGGAAAGGCAGGAGGACAGAAGGAACATTTTTGGAGGTGGAGGTCAAGAGTTCTCTTTCAGACGTACTAGGTTAGAGATGTCTGTTAGATGTTCAAGTAGAGGTGTGTAGGCCATTTGGATGAGTGACCTAGAGTCACATGGGCTGAATGAATGAACAAACACATGCTCAGCAGTGTTGTTAGAGATCTTAAAGTCAAGACCTGATGTGACTGTGTTGTTCTGTTCCTCTTCCCAGTTTACTGTGGCTCGAATTCCCCAAACCTTTTATTAGGTAATGTCTGTTTCCAGGCCTATGGACCTTGTCTTTTTTCTTAAAGTAGCAGAAAAGAGGCAGCATAGAGGTAGACAGCCCGGTGTATCTCTTGTGGCTGTGCTAGAGTGATATAGATCCAGACCAGGAGAGCTCACTGTGGGAATTAGGCCAGTTTGGTAGCTGGATAATGAATTAGCTTATTTTCATTCTTTTTTCTCATCAATAAAATCAAGAAGTAGATAGAATAACAGACCGTCTGGTCCAGAAGGAAATCAACCTTCCTTTTTTCTTTTTCCAAATAAAATTATGTAGAAAGGCTGAGTCATACTACTTGAGATCATAGTGAAGACTAGAATTCAGATCCCATGACTCTTATTCCAGCCCATTTTTTACTGTGTATGCTGTTGAGATGAAGAGACACAAAATGTAGGCTCAGAGTTTTAGTTTGTAGACTAATACTAGAGGCTAGACTAATGCAGTGGGTACAATTTTCCTGTTTATTACTCAAGTGTTTTCTGAGATGCTGAATAGTAAATTGAAGAGGGTTTTTGGAACCAGACTGCCTGAATTCAAACACTCCTTGGTCACTTACTATGAAGTCAGTAAGTTGTTTATCTTTCTGTGCATCATTTCATGAAATAGGCATAATGCTTACTAACCTCACAGTGGTTGGTCAATGGTTATTATATATGAAATAAGCTAGTACCTGGCATATAAAGCATTCATTATTTGAGCTATCTTCATCATTTGCATCTTGGATATAGAAAACAGCTGTTTATCATACTTCTAAATAGTTTGCATATAATTTGAGTGCTAACAACATGCAAGGTATATATTTCCGTATATATAAGATATAGTCCCTGCCCTCAAAGAATTTGTATTCTAAATGAGCAGGAAGGACAAAAATACAGGAGATACCAAAAGGCTTAAATTTAAAAAAGTAGCCAAAAGGCTACTTAAAATTAATAGGCCAATGAGGGCTATGAATAGTCTCTTCCTTTCCTGTCATTCTCTAAATCTAAAGTGTTCAGATGAAGTCATAGAGACTGAGGAGAAGGGATTTGAGCCTGCTTTGTGGAGAAGGGACTTGCCTGGATAGGGGAGAAGCAGATAGACATTCCAGACCAATGTGATAGGCAGAAATGAGTATGTAATAAGAAGGCCAAGGCATGAAAACACTCAAGAGATTTTTTGAACAGTAGAAGAAATTTGCTAAGGAAAAGGCTCATGATAGATAGCTGTGAAAAGGATCTGTGGGGAATATACGAAGACTGAGCATACCAAACTTAGCTCTTTTTTTGATTAGGCTTAATTGGTGTATCAAGGGGGCAGCCCCAGTGGCTCAGTGGTTTAGCACCGCCTTCAGCCCAGAGTGGGATCCTGGAGACCCAGGATCGAGTCCCATGTCAGGCTTCAGCCCAGGGTGGGATCCTGGAGACCCAGGATCGAGTCCCATGTCAGGCTTCAGCCCAGGGTGGGATCCTGGAGACCCAGGATCGAGTCCCATGTCAGGCTCCCTGCATGGAGCCTGCTTCTCCCTCTGCCTGTGTCTCTGCCTCTCTCTGTGTGTGTCTCTCGTGAATAAATAAATAAAATCTTTAAAAAAAAAATTGGTGTATCAAGGAGTACCTGACAGAGTTGGTAGAACATGGGACTCTTGATCTCATCAGTCTTGATCTCATCAGTTCGAGTCCTACATTGGGCATAGAGTTTACTTATAATAGATATATCAAGGTATCACCATAGACACTGTCTTTCCTTCATTAGGGCATATCAGACTAAGACTGTCCTTGTCCTCAAGGACAGGATAGATTACTAAATGACAGGATGGATATATTAGATAATGGTGTAAGCGTTGCTCACTGGTTGAGTAGCTCACAGAGTGTTGATCCATAGGTTTATGGCAACCTGAAGACAGAACTAAGGAGAGATCCTGTATCTCTTTTTTCTGTTCTTGGACTTTTTTAAAGAAATCGACTGAAAAAAAAAAAAAAAAAAAGAAATCAACTGAGATTAATACATAATTAATATATTCCCCTGTTCTATTAGTGAGTTTCAACACATCCACTTTTTTTTTTTTTAAGATTTTATTTATTTATTCATGAGAGGCACAGATAGAGAGGCAGAGACATAAGCAGAGGGAGAAACAGGCTTGCTGCAGGGAGTCTGATGTGGGACTTGATCCCAGAACTCTGGGATCACACCCTGAGCTGGAGGCAGACACTCAACTACTGAGCCACCCAAGCGTCCCAACGTTTTGTCATTTTTTTTTTATGTTTTTTTTCCTTTTTTTTTTTAATTTTTTATTTATTTATGATAGTCACAGAGAGAGAGAGAGAGAGGCAAAGACACAGGCAGAGGGAGAAGCAGGCTCCATGCACCGGGAGCCCGACGTGGGATTCGATCCTGGGTCTCCAGGATCGCGCCCTGGGCCAAAGGCAGGCGCTAAACTGCTGCGCCACCCAGGGATCCCTGTTTTGTCATTTTTATATCAAAAAGGAGGTTTTCCTCATTTCCAACCCCCTCCCTTTTTTAGAGTTTGAACTTTTTTGAAAAAGATTTTATTATTTATTCATAAGAGACACAGAGAGAGGGAGAGACACAGGCAGAGAGAGAAGCAGGCTCCCTGCAAGGAGCCCGATGTGGGATTTGATCCCAGCACCCCAGGGAGCCCGCTTCTCTCTCTGTGTCATGAATGAATGAATGTATGAATGAATATCTTTTAAAAATAAAAATCTCTATTAATTTATAATAGCCCTCTCCTCATTTTTTTTATTTTTTTTAAAGATTTTATTTATTTATTTATTTATTCATGATAGACATAGAGAGAGAGAGAGAGAGACAGAGACACAGGCAGAGGGAGGAGCAGGCTCCATGCCGGGAGCCCGACGTGGGACTCGATCCCGGGACTCCAGGATCACGCCCTGGGCCAAAGGCAGGCACTAAACCGCTGAGCCACCTAGGGACCCCCCCCCCCCCCCGTCCTCTTTTAAAAAACACTATTCATTGGGGTGCCTGCGTGGCTCAGTCAGTTAAAACATTTGCCTTTGGGTCAGGTCATGATCCCAGGGACCTGGGATTGAGCCCCACATTGGGCTCCCTACTCGGTGGGGAGTCTTCTTCTTCTGTTTCTGCCCCTCCCTCTGCTCTCTCACTCTCTCTCTCTCTCAAATAAGTAAATAAAATCATTTTTAAAAATGCCATTTATTTGTTGAAACAACTGTTTCTTTGATAGTATTTCCCACATTCTGGCTTATAGTTTTGTAATGTCATTTTAATGTTTCCTTTCATTCTCTATATTTCTTTTAAGTGGTACTCTGTTCTAGATGCTTGATTCAGATGTTTGTTTTGGTAAGAATGTTTCATAGGTGCTAAATATTTCATAATAAGTCTTATATCTTGTTGAGAAGCTGTAATGTCTGGTTGTCTCAATGGGTTAAAATGTCAGCATATCTCTCCACTGGCTGTCACTGCTTGCTGTAAGTTGCCTGGATCTGTTATTTCATAGTAGTTGCAAGATGTTTAATTTCCAGCTCTTATCATTTTCCTGTGTTTATTCTTTGGGATTTTTCTATAAAGAACTCTTATTGGGGCACTTGGGTTGCTCAGTCGGTTAAGCGTCTGCCTTCTGCTCAGGTCATGATCCTGGAGTCCCTGGATCCAGCCCCACATCAGGCTCTTTGCTCAGTGGGGAGTCTGTTTCTCCCTCTGACCCTCCCTCCTCTTGTGCTCTCTCTCTCAAAATCTTAAAAAACAAACAAACTCTTATTTACATACTTTAAAGAAATCATTGTAATTCTGTAATATAAAGGAAAAATAACAAAATGTGTAATAAAATAATGTATCTTTCAAGATGTAAATGCTCAGGCATGATTAAATTAGGGGAAATAATGAGATTGTTGTACCTATATACGGAATCACTATGAATGTGACAACCTCAAATGCAAGTCCATAACAGACATGTTGCCAGTTCAGATACTTTAAACAAAGTTGCCATCGATGCTGTTTCTTTTTGAACTCATGGTGTCAAGTTCTAAACAATTTACCCAAACAATTGTATTACTGGTGATTTCAGTGTGTGTTAAAACCATGCAAAAAGTACTTAGTATCTATATGTAACACTGACTTTACTTCTAAGTTCAAGCTGTTATAAACAGGTTTTTCCTTTGGGATATTTTATTTATTTTTATTTTTTAGACTTTGTTTTTAAAGATTTTTAAATTTATTTATTCATGAGAGACATGAGAGAGAGAGGCAGACACACAGACAGAGGGAGAAGCAGGCTCCTCGCAGGGAGCCCAAAGTGGGACTCGGTGTGGGACTTGATCCCTGGAACCGGGATCACACCCTGAGCCGAAAGCAGATGCTCAACCGCTGAGCCACCCAGGTGTCCCTTCTTTTTATTTTTTAAAGTAAACTTTACACCTAATCTGGGGCCCAAACTTATGACTCTGAGATTGAGAGTCCCAGTCTCCTTTGGGACATTTTTTTTTCTATTTGGAAAGGCCATGGGAAAGCCATGGGAAAGGCGGAACAGTTCTTCACTGTGTGATATTTATTGTCCATCACAATACAAGTTTCTAGAGTCCCTGGCATTAACCAAATGCCACAGTGACGTGCAGTCATTGTTACAACCAAATATTCAAAATGTCCTCTCAGAAATAATATTCCCTCTTTTAAGAATGTCCAGTTAAATGAACATATTAAGACAGGAAATCAAATAACTGCTACAAATAAACATTTGAAAATAGATAAAATTCATCTCTTTTATTATTTTTTTTAAAGATTTTATTTATTCATGAGAGACACACAGAGAGAGAGGGGCAGAGACATAGGCAGAGGGAGAAGCAGGCTCCTCACAGGGAGCCTGATGTGGGACTCGATCCCGGATCCCAGGATCATGCACTGAGCTGAAAGCAGACGCTCAACTGCTGAGCCACCTAGGCATCTCAAAATTCATTTCTTTTTGCTAATATTATTTTATACCTAGAAAAAGAGACTCTTACTAAATTATCTCATTAATTCTAATAATTTTTAAGTGTCTGGGTATATACCTAGAAGTAAGAACTATTAGCTGATAGGGTATGACTAATTTTCATTAAAAAATTTTTGTTGCACTCATTTTTATCCCTAATTAGAATTGCTGCTTTCTTCCTGAATGTTGTCAGTCTTAGAGATATTAAACCTTTTTAATATTATAGGACTTTTTTTCCCAGTTGCATTTGCCGTGTATGTGTGTGTGTGTGTGTGTGTGTGTGTGTGTGTATAGTGTTTTGACTCCTCCAAAAGATTGTCATTTTTATTGTAGACACATCTCTGCTTTTTCTTTATGCTTTCTGGATTCCATCATGTCTAGAAAGATTACTTTTTTTTTTCAAGACTTTATCTTATTTATTTATTTATTATTTATTTTATGAATTTTTTTGAAGATTTGTTTATTTGAGAGAGAGAGCGTGTGAATAGGAGGGGCAAAGGGAGAGGAAGAGAGAATCTCAAGCAGACTCCTCACTGAGTGCAGCAGATCCTGGCTCAGCACTCAATCTGACACTGAGATCAGGACCTGAGCCTAAACCGAGAGTCAGACACTTAACCAGCTGTGCCACCCAGGCGCCCTAAGATTTTATTTTTAAGTAATCTCTGCTGGGGCTGTAATTCATAACCTCAAGATCAAGAATCACATGCTAAAATGCGATTCTTAAAATGGTCACATTATTGGCTTTTTGCCATGCCCACAATTTTTTCTCTGTTTATTTGCTTACTTGCGTTCAAGACAGAAAAGGTAAAAAATAAATTGAGGGGATGACTTGAACCATTATGTGGGAAGTGAGGGAGGTGAGAATGTATGTGCTTTAGAGAGAGAAAGAGGACATGGAAGTGGGAAATAGATTGCAGAGAGCCTAAAAGGGGAAGGACCTTGTAGGAGAATTGTAGACCACTTGTCCATTCAGTTTTGGGGGGCCTGGGGGGTATTTTTAGGGTGGCTTGTAAACTTGACCCTAAATTTTAGCAAGAAATACATTTTTTACAACACTCAGAAAACACATATAATGGAAACCAAAGTTTCCTGAAACTACCCTATTTGCGTTGTACTCTGATAATTTTCTATTTTGTTCCATTTTCAAGAAATTCTGCCTAAGATCCACTAGATTAGTGATTATCAACCCTTTCAGACCCAGTGCCTTAATTATTTGTGTAACAAATATTTTAACACTCTGTTGGTTATTCTGAAATAAAGTTCATTGATAAGTCACCAGCTACCTTAGATGTTACAATGAAATACATCATTGAGTGCCTGGATCTACTTACAATAAATATATATGGACTTAAATAAGATCAGAAAACATACCCTATATAAAATGTGGGAAAATGAAAGAACTAGATATAGATAGATAGTACAATAAAAACTGTTAGAATAATAAAAATGAAATAAGAAAAAGGGAAGCTTTAAAAAGAGGGAAAATATAAAGAGAGAAATGATCTTATTTGATGTAGGGATAACATAAGACAAATTAGATTGTCAACATGGATAAATAAAAGTAGCACATATACTCATCAGTGAGTTTGACCTTGTTTATAACTGTAGTGTCCCAGGGCACCTAGGTGGCTTAGCAATTGAGCATCTGCCTTTGGCTCAAGTCGTGATCCTGGGGTCCTGGGATCGAGTCTCACATCAGGCTCCCTGCAGGAACCCTGTGTCTCCCTCTGCCTATGTCTCTGCCTCTCTCTTTGTGTCCTCATGAATAAATATGTAAAAAAATTTTTTAAAATATTTTATTTATTCATATAGACACACAGAGAGAGAGGCAGAGACGCAGGCAGAGGGAGAAGCAGGCTCCATGCAGGGAGCCCGATGTGGGACTCGATCCAGGGTCTCCAGGATCATGCCCTGGGCTGCAGGCGGCGCTCAACCGCTCCACCACCGGGACTGCCCTGTAAAAAAAAATTTTAAGTGTAGTGTCAAAATAATTCCCTATGAATATAAGAAATAGTGAAAGGGACCATTAGAGAAGGGGCAGACACTGAGGGGGAGAAAATTAGAGAGGAAGACAAATCATTTGAGACTCCTAACTCTGGGAAACAAACAAAGGGTTGCAGAAGGGGAAGTCGGTAGGGGGATGGGGTAACTGGATGACGGGCACTAAGGAGGGCACATGATGAGATGAGCACTGGGTGTTATATGTTGGCAAATTGAATTTAAATAAAATTTTAAAAAATAATAATTCCCTGTGAAATGACTTGGCATGGGACAAGAAAGTGAAGTCCAACAGAAAACCTGGTGGAGCAAGCTATATTACCTTAGTCTAGTCTTTAACCCTGGTGGAAAGCATATCCTTTGACAAATAGTAGGGAGTAGAGGCTAGACTGGGAAAAGAAATATGGTTATGTGGTAGATTTTGGGAGACACTGTTAGAATAAAAAAGAAAAGAATAACAATTCCAAATAAAGTTTAACATTTAATTTTTGCAACATAGATTTCTAATCATTCTGCCACAAAAAAAAATATATATAGAACAACCTTGATGTGAAATACTTTTTTAAAAAATGATTTATTCATTTAAGGGAGCAACCCTGCGAACAGGGGGATAGGGAGAGGATCTCAAGCAAACTCCATGCTGAGCGCAGAGCCTTACATGGGCCCCCAGTCCCACAACCCCAAGATTATGACCTGAGCCGAAGCCAAGAGTCAGATGCCTAACTGACTGAGCCACTCAGGCACCCCAATGTGAAATACTTTTTTTAATATTCAGAAAGAATCCTCTGCTGCATAATTCCCTACTAAATGTTTGAAAATAAATCTATTCAGAGGAGTCTTTTTTTTTACCTATTTGAAAATCACAGCTATAAAAGCAGTCTGGTATAGGTATGCTATACTAGAAAGTCACCTACTACAAACAACTTCATCAAGATTTTCTGAAATACCAAACAGTCTTTTGAAGAGTTCTAAAAATGCAAAATGGTCTTTCTTATGAGATAGTAGCATACCTGGAGAATAAGTGTTTACTAAAGCTGCAAAAGATATTTTGTTTTGGGACGCCTGGGTGGCTCAGTGGTTGAGCATTTTTTGTCTGCCTTTGGCCCAGGGCGTGATCCAGAGTGCCAGGATCGAGTCCTGCATTGGGCTTCCTGCATAGTGCCTGCTTCTCCCTCTGCCTATGTCTCTGCCTCTGTGTCTCTCATGAATAAATAAAATCTTTTTTAAAAAAGATATTTTGTGTTTATGGGAGAAATGGAGTCTGGTAGTATGATTAAATAATTTTAAAGGCTATTATATTTCCCAACTGAATGTCTGGTGGAAGATTTGGCATATCTTATTGGGTTGCTGGACAATTCTTTACTGCATTTCCAGACACGTATCTTTTGACCTTTCTCCAGTAGACTCTAGTAGTACCCCACAATCATTGTGATGACCAAAAAATACCCCTCACAGAGTTCCAGCATGCCACCTGGGAATGGTACCTCCAGGGAGAGCTACTGTGACTAAACTGATTTCATGTGGTCATGACCTATAGTTTGAAAAACACTTACAGAAGGTGTTGGGGATCCTCTTTAAAACTAGTAGAAGGGTATCTGAGTGGCTCAATCTGTTGAGCGTCCAACTCTTAATTTTGGCTCAGCTCATGAGTTTGAGCCACACCTCAGGCTCTACTCACTCAGCCTGGAGTCTGCTTGAGGTTTTTCTCTTTCTCTCTGCCCCTCCCCCCACTCATGCTCTGTCTTTTTCTCTTTGTCTCTAAAATAAATCTTAAAAAAAAAAAAAAAAAAAAAAAAACCTAGCAGAAGAATCAATTGCAACATTATTGGAAAGGTAAGATTATTTCCCTAGCGTTGATGCATCCACTTCAGTTAGCTTTTTTCTTTACACTCTGGCTTTTGGATTCCAAGTTAAATATTGGTAGCCCTACTAAATTCATTTGACCTCCAATTTAAATGGTACCAAGTATCCCCTGAAATATGCGGATATCTTTTCAAAGGCAAATTTCAGTTTGTCTAATCTCTAAACACAACCCATGCGTTGATAAGAGCATTCACTATACTATTTGAAAGTCATTTGTTGAACTGTCTCCCTTTTTATTTCTTTCTTTTTATAACTTTTTAATTTTGTCATAATTTCAGGTATACAGGGGAGTTGCAAAGGTAGTAAAGACTTCCCATATACCCCTCAACCAGTTTCTCCTAATGTTAACATGTTACCCTGACATATTTGTCAAAACTACTACACTGACATTGGTACATTTTGACTAAACTGTAGACTTACTTGGATTTTATTAGTTTTTCCACTGATAACCTTTTTCTGTCATAGGATCCAGTACAGGGAAGCACGTTCCATTTAGTGCCTCCTGGTTTTGACTTCAGTAGCTGCAGAGACCAGTGCACTACTTTCTTACGCTAGCTCTGTCTAAAGCTATCACATCCCCTATGCATTACCCACTCTCAGCTCTTCTGGTAGATAGCTCCTTTTGTCTTTTAGTAATTTCTCTTGACTTGGTTTTTAGAACCTTTGCCATTTTGTCATTATGGTGTATTTGTTTCTCATTTTAAAACAAGTCACCCAGAACTGAATGCAGTTCTTCACATATAGTCCAACAAGAGTAAAACATTTTGGAAATATTACAGTAATGTATCTTATGTTTGTTAATACAACCTGAGCTTGTTTATTTGCTGGCTTTTTGTTAGCCTTTTCATCCCATCTTAAACTAATACTGAAGCCAAAGTTCTGCTTAGTTAATTCTTCTAGAATTTTTTAGCCCATGGATGGCTGTTTATTCTAAAAACAAGACTTTATGAGACTTTTAAAAATTCATTTTGGCACACCCATTCACCTTTCTTTGAATGTCTCTTGTCACTCTGTTTTAGCTGTTTCATGTACAAGCTTTACATTTTTTGTCATTGCCTAAGTCACTATTAAAAACATTAGCTAGGATAGGGTCAAGTACAGGACCTTATAATGGTGCAAAATAAGTGGGCAAATGAAAAGATGTAGCAAGTATGTAACTATGTGAGGAAGCTAAAATGTTAGCAAAGAGTGAAGGCCTTATTCAGTCTTACTTCTGTGTTGACTGTGGGTGGTGCCTAAAGCTAGAACTCTTGCAAAATGAGAGCAATTGAATTTTTTAGAGGAAGGTCTGGTAGGAGGAAGGTCAGTTTTACCTAAGAATGAAGCCAGTTTTTGATTCACAGGCTTGATAGCTTACTTTCATTTTTCTGGTCATGCCTAAATCTTCTACTTTAAGATTTTCATGAGCCTTACTGAAATTAGACCTTTTTATGAATGGCATTGAAAATTTTGGAGGACTTTAGATACTTCTATTACCAAGGATGTACTTGAATCACATACTTCCTGTTCTGTAATGCCTGGTCATATCTTATTTCCCATTTTTCTTTTTTTTTTTTTTCCTGTTGGTCTTTTTCTTAATTTTTAAGAGCCCATTGTTTGTTATATTTGTTGTATTTCTCCTCATCTGTTGTCATTTGACTTTGTTTATGCGATCTTTTGCCAATATTAAAGTTGTATACCTCTCGTCGAATTTACTGTGCTCCCCCCATTTATGGTTTCAGGTTCTCTGTATTGCTTAGACAGTCCTCACTTACCTCCTCACTCACCCACTAAGAGGTAATAAAAGTATCCTCTTACAGTTTTTTTTTTAAGATTTTATTTATTTATTCATGAGAGATCCAGGCATCCGATCCTCTTACAGTTTTTTTTTTAAATTTGTATTTATTTATGATAGTCACAGAGAGAGAGAGAGAGAGAGGCAGAGACATAGGCAGAGGGAGAAGCAGGCTCCATGCACTGGGAGCCCGATGTGGGATTCGATCCCGGGTCTCCAGGATCGCGCCCTGGGCCAAAGGCAGGCACCAAACCGCTGCGCCACCCAGGGATCCCTCCTCTTACAGTTTTTAAAAGAAATTTCTAGGGACGCCTGGGTGGTTCAGCGGTTGAGTGTCTGTCTGCCTTCGGCTCAGGGCGTAATCCCGGAGTCCTGGGATTGAGTCCCACATCCGGCTCCCTGCAAGGAGCCTGCTTCTCCCTCTCTGCCTATGCCTCTGACTCTCTCTCTCTCTCTCTCTCTGTGTGTGTCTCTCATGAATAAATAAATAAATTTTTTAAAAAAATAAAACACAGTTTCTGGCTATTCAAAAAAAATAATCTAAATAGGATTTACCATTTTTAAGATATATGGCCAGTAAGTCAGTCCTTTTCTTTAAAAATGGAGTTTTTACATATGTGTGAGAAATGTGTCATATGTTCAGAAGAGTGTACAAAATATGTGTATTCAGTAAAAAGATAAAACAAAGATCTTTGTTTCCATCACCCATATAAAAAAGTAGATCATCTAACAAACATGTCCATGCTCACTATCTGGACCTTTGTCTTGATCATGTCTTGCCTTTCTCTATATTTTAACTCTCAATTTATCTATTCCTATAAGCAAGATATTGTTTAGTTATGAAACATGGAATAGCAAACTCCAACCTCGCTGTGTGAGGAAAGGGCAGTTTGCACTATTGGGTGAAATCTCTGAGGACAGGAGAAGCTGAACAGTCTGCCTTCAGCCTCACTGAGAGTTTCTGAGAGACTCTTTGGAGAAGTCATTCAGTGAGGTCATGATTGAACCCCGGAAGGAAACTCAGGGCCACCACAGATGGGGGGATTTGGCTGGGCCATTGTGTGGACCAGGGTAGATTTATAGCAGAGATGTGGTATGAGGATGGCTGCTCACTATGGCTCACCTCCTGCTCTCTCTCTCTCTCTCTTTCTCTCTCTTTTTTTAAAGATTTTATTTATTTATTCATGATAGACATATATATATATGTAGAGAGAGAGAGAGAGAGGCAGAGAGAGAAGCAGGCTCCATGCCAGGAGCCCGATGTGGGACTCCATCCCGGGACTCCAAGACCACGCCCTGGGCCAAAGGCAGGCGCTAAACCACTGAGCCACCCAGGGATCCCCTCACCTCCTGCTCTCATGAGCGCCAGAGCAGAACACTTGGGTGAAATGAGGGTCCTCAGCTGAACCTCTGTCCTGGAGGGGAGAACAGGAACTTACTCAGCACACAGTTGTGACCAACCAAATCCAGACACGCAGCTGAGCCTGGGCTAGACAGACTCCCTGGGTGCCATTCTGTCATCAGATTAACAAAAAAATGTACAATACAATATGATTGTGTGTGTATATAGTTGATTCCTGTTACTTGTGGTAGTTTGGTTCTGAAGTTTCCATGAACACTGAATTAGCAAATACTGAACGGTTGCTCCTACAGTAAATTCAGGGTTAGGTTCCTGTAAGCTTCTGGTCACATTTTCATCAATAGATCAGTCTTGTTTTTCATAAGTGATTTTATTGAAAGACAACTTATTTAATATATATTGTTGATTTATGATCATAGAACTCACAGTCAATAGCAATATAACTCATGCCTGAACTAAGCTTATCTAATACATATTTTCTCTGTAACACATGTCACAGCCTTATGGTGCGTAGGAACACCAGACAGTGCTGTAGCAGTACCGTTAGGGGCCATTTGAAACAGCTTGGGATTCTCTCCCTCTGCCCCCAACCCCCATTTGAAACACTAAAACCACCTATAAACAGTACAAAAAGGTGAAAAGCATGGCATTAAGTGGACTGTGAAAAAGACCCTTCTTTGCAGTAAAAAGACAGAAACAAGAAAGTAGAGTGTTGAGTTTTTTAAACCTCAGCTGGTAATGTGCATGAATGACTGAAAGCACTGCAGGTATTAATATGTATGTACGTATATTTATACATATATGTCAACAAAATGGAAAATTACCCTAGAATGTTAGAACTCAAGATAGTAACTCGGGTGGTTACTTGAAGGGATGTGAGGGAGACTTTTGGGATTCTTGATCTAGATGTTACACAGGAAGTGTTCATTTTGTGAAAATCAAACTGTGTGTTTATGATTTGTGTAGTTGTCTAAATGGTGTTCAACTTCAGTAAACAGTGTAAAACATTCTGTGGCCTCAGGATCTGGATGGTGACCACTCGGTATGTATGGCTCTAAGTGTCACTGCTCTGATGAGGAGTAGTGATTCTGGGGGTTCCCCCTTCACCATCTAGCTTCCTGGTGGTTTTTTTTTTTCCCTTCCTGGTGGTTTTTGTTGCCACTTTCTTGTATTGGATCTTCTGATTCAATCTTCTGATTCTTAGATTCCATCTCCTCATTTGTGTTCCTTGTTCACTCTTTTGGTAACATACACTTATGTAGTTTCAGGAGAAAGCATGTGTGTGGGAAGCAATTTTTTTAAGGACTTAAGGCACCTTAAAATGTTGTTATACTACCCTCATACTTGAGTGATAACTTTCCTAGTGTAGAATTTTAATTTGGGAATTCTTTCCTTTAGAACTTTGGTGACAGTAATGCATCACCTTTCAGTATCTGGTCTTTGTATTGCAAACATCAGAGTTTTGATCTTCCCCCAGCCCCTCTTCTGGAAGCTAGCAGAATTAGAGTCTCCTTTTTGTCTGCTTTTCTGAAATGTGATTGGTAGGTCTCCTCTTACCCATTGTGCTGGATATTCTACGGGCACTTTGAGTCTGGCAACTCATATCCTTTTTTTCTGAGAAGTTTTTGTCAGTTATCCTGTTATTGCCTCCTCTCCATTTTTTCACTTTTAGGGTGTTGAAACTTCTAGACAAGTGTTCCAATATTTTCTTCTCTTTAATGCTGTATTCTTTCTCTCCCCTACTTCTTCTCCTGGAAATAATTCATTTTTTTAAAAATTTTTATTTATTTATGATAGTAACACACACACACACACACAGAGGCAGAGACACAGGCAGAGGGAGAAGCAGGTTCCATGCACCGGGAGCCTGATATGGGATTCGATCCCGGGTCTCCAGGATCGTGCCCTGGGCCAAAGGCAGGCGCCAAACCGCTGCGCCACCCAGGGATCCCTGGAAATAATTCAATTACCTAACTACAACTCTCCCATTTTCAGTAAAGAGTGTGCTTTACTTGGCTGTCAACAATCCAACGAGTTCCTAGGTTTGACTCCCCCTGTTTTACCCTCTTTAACCAATAAACTTTTACTTTCCTCTTGAGGAAAGGCAACTTAGAAATTTAACTGCCTCTTGGGCACCTAGGTGGCTCAGTTAAGCATCTGACTCTTGATTTCAACCCAGGTCATGATCCTCAGGGTTGTGGGATCGAGCTGTATGTCAGGCTCTTTGCTCAGTTGGGGGAGTCAGTTTGGGATTCTCTCCCTCTGCCCCAACCCCAGCTCGAGCTCTCTCTCTCAAATAAATAATAAATAAAACCTTTAAAAAAAAAATTTAGGGATGCCTGTGTGGCTCAGTCAATTAAGTGTCTGCCTTCTGCTCAGGTCATGATCCTGAGGTCCTAGGATCAAGCCCCACATGAGGCTCTCTGCTCAGTGGGGAGTCTTCTCCCTTCCCTCTGCTGCTCCCTCTGCTTGTGCTCTCCTGCTCTCCCTCAAATAAATAAAAACTAAAAAAAAAAAAAAAAAAAAAAATCTAACAGTTTCTCAACTCTTAACTATAGAGAACTGATGGTTACCAGATTGGAGATGGGTGAGGAGATGGATGAAATAGGTGATGGGGATTAAGGAAGGCAGTGTTGAATCAGTATATTGTACACCTGAAATTAATATTACACTGTATGCTAACTGGAATTTTTAAATAAAATTTTTTTTAAAAGAAATTTAACTGCTTCTCAAAGAGCTTTTACATCTTCCATCTTTGTACAGTTCTCTTCCCTTTCGTTCTGGTGGTACCTGATACTGCCAGTCCTGGACATATTGTTACATCTGCACTGTAAATTGGATTGTTTCTTAGCTTTCTCCTTTACCCATATTAGGATTCAGCTCCCTCCTCCTCCTCCTCCTCCTCCTCCTCTTCTTCTTCTTCTTCTTTTTAGATTTTATTTACTTATTCATAAGAGACACAGAGAGAGAGAGAAGCAGAGACATAGGCAGAGGGAGAAGCAGACTCCTCTCAAGAAGCCCAATGTATGACTCCATCCTGGATCCTGGGATCAGGACCTGAGCCAAAGGCAGACGCTCAACCACTGAGTCGTCCAGGCATCCCAGGATTGAGCTATCTTCAATTTCCTAACTCCATTACCACTCATCCATTTTCCAGCTTCCAAATTTTATTGCTATTATTTACTCATATCATTATGAAATTGTCATTTTTTAAATTCCAGTACTAAATTTTAAGAGTTTTAGAAAAGAACAGATTTAGATCTTACCTTGTTATCTGTTCTAGACTCTGACTTCACAAAATTATGGCTCAGTCTCAAATGCCATTTGTCTAATGCCTTGCTGTATAGTGCAGTAGCTACTAGCCACATGAGCACTTGAAATGTGGCTAGTGTGGAACTGAAGTTTAAATTATATTCAATCTATAGTCACATTTAAAAAATCATAGGGGCTAGTGGCTACCAGACTGGACAGCACAGGTCCAGTGCTGGTGACGTGGGAATTAGGAGTAACTAATCTGCATATTTAATCTAGATATCAGCCATAAGGAAAATATTTTTTCTTTCCTGTTTCCTTCACCATAAGAAATTTTCCCCCTATTTCCTTCTCTTTGACTTTCTTACTTCTGTGTATCAGTATGGACATGTGGATTCCTATATTCGATGGGTTATAATCTAGAACTTTTATTATTTATTTTGGTACTCAGATTATCCCAGATTTGGCCAATGGAAACCCCATCAAGGTTTCTTCTGTATCCCTTTGACATGTATCCATCCATTCTTCTGTATCATTCATTGTAGAACTAGATATTACAAGCTCATGTATTTGCCTTGCCCCAACCCTTGAAATCATTCTTTTCCAGGGATAGTCTGTGTGCTCATTGCTGCTGGAGCATCACTGCTTCTAGATCTTGTCAGCTGGTGGGGTATTTTAATGAGTAGTAGCTGTTGCTTTGGGCAGTACAGATGTAGACATTTCCATCTTTACAAAAAAGGAAAAGATGGGGTTACTGGAGTTTTATGAGTGTGATGCAACTGGCTGGTGATGAGAATGCTGGAGCCGGAGGCCATCTTCTGCTGGAAGGATGCTTTCTCTCCTAGGGCCTCTCATTGGCAGAATGTAAACCAGAAGCCAGCTGCCAAGGGAGTTTGAATAATCAAGTTTGCAGACCCTGGGCCAGGTGGCTGTCCTGTGCTTTGTAGGATGTTAAGTAACATATTTAGCCTTTATCTGCTTGATACCAGTATCTCCCTCCCTCCAACCCAAATGTTTCCATGCGCTGCCAGATATCCCCTGGGGGGAAAATGGCCCCTGATTAAGAACCACCTCCTAGACCCAGCATTGCAAAGCTGGGTACAGAAGGGTAGGCTTGAAGGTGAGAAATAGTAGTAAAACCAGCACCCTACTTTCCTTCAGATGTCCTTGAAATGTGAAGGTAGGGAAGAAAAATTAATGTTTATAAATCTGTGACAGCGCTGCAATATAGAAAGATTATTGTATGCTTTTATTTCTCTTTAACTGATGAAGAAAGCAATCTTTGCAATCCGGCAGAATTCAGATCCTTGCCAATAAAGTTATTTGTTTACCTGCTCCCAGTGTTTGCTCTTGAATTTTGTACCTTGGAGTTACTGCCATACTTTTTTTTAAGTGAGTAAACTGCTCTTTTGAGTGTTGCATTTCAAAGTCATTGTTGATAATATTGTCAACCTGAATGCATATTCTCTATAGTGCCCTATTCTGGGTCAGACTGTTCAGAATCATGGCTAGAAATGCTCATAAGTGGAGGGCAGAAGAAACATGAGTAATATTTATATTAAGACCAATGTTTTTATTTTATTTTTAGCTTTGGGTATTTATATTTGAATACCCATTGATTTCCTAGAGACTCATTTCAAACTCTGTAAGCACTGTCCATTTTCCTCATTTGTCCTTTCCTCATATTGTGTATCACTCTCCCTGATAGAGATATGTCCTCTCTTAAAGGGAATCTCCCAAAGATCAGCCTGTTTACGGTATCTTCCTGCTTACCAGTTTCATTATCACCTCAAACGTAACATCTAAAATTAGACTAGTATGCTTCTGCAACCAGATGTAAGCTGCCTCTTTTCTCCTGGTGCTAGAGCATTCTCTGTACTTTGTGTTAATTATTCTTAGTCCTCTTCAAAGTTTAATGTCTGCTGTAGGTCCCTTTAGTTTAAAATCAGTGAAGGAACTAGAACAGACTAAAGAAAAATAATGTAACAATTGAAGGTAACATATTTGAGGACCTGTTAGATTTTAAATTGGTTAGCCTAGACAAGAGGAAGTAGTGACTGAATTCTTGTCTTAAAGCTATGTGGTGGGTTTCTGAGAATGAGTTTGGAGTAACTGTTCTGTGTAGGTAACATGGAAGAAAGGGACCTGAAGTGGTTATTTCAGTGTTTTGAAGAGAAGGTACCTCAGGAACTACATCATACAAAGAGTTGTGTCAGAGGGAGACTAACTGTGGGTTTTCTTGTACACTTCCAACCAGAATAGGTCATCTTTAAAAAAATTTTTTTTAATTCATTTATCTATTTATTTGAGAGAGAGCCTGCACAAGTGGGGGGAGGAGCAGAAGGAGAGTGACAAACAGACTGTGCTGAGCGCGGAGCCTGGTGCAGGGCTCGATACCACGATTCCGAGATCATGACCTGAGCCAAGATCATGAACTGAGCCGAAATCAAGAATCAGATGCTCAACCAACTGAGCCACCCAGGCACCCCAGAACAGGTCATCTTTTATTGTTGTTGTTTGGTATGTTGGATGCATTTCCATAGTTCTCTGTCCCTGAGTCACGCTTCATACTGTAGTTTGCTTATTTACATATCTTTATTTCCTATTAAAGTTTAAGCACTGAATGGGTATTGTCGGTGGTCAAAATTTTTTTGTTGATTAAAATAATGTGTTGAGGTAAGTCAGTGCAAAATGAGCTCCTAGTATTGATCCAGGACAAATCTTTTCCACTACAATAGAAAGAGCTGTCATGTGCCTTGCTTGACTGGAAATTTATCACAAGTGCAGCTGCACAAATTTCTAGCTCAAATATCATTAAATAGATATCATTAAACAATATGTTTTCTGCTCCCTTCTCGTTCATCTTGTGGTATATTAAGGATATCCAGTTTTCTTCCCTTTTCCCTCAAACAGTTGCAGAAAATCCATTTAAAAATGTTTAACCCATAGGCCAGGGATTCAAGGGGGAATTTGGGGGGGGGGGATACCATTAAATATGTTTTACCTTTTAGTTGTTTTAAATGAGATTCTTTTCCAAGCAGTAAGTCCCCTATTCCTATTTGTGCTTATTGGCCAAGTATACGATGGGAAAGCATTCTAAACCATTCCTCCACCCTGTTGTCAGTGTCCAGTAGTACGATAATCACTGTATCTTTGAGTTGTTTAGCATGCCAAGATCATATATGGTGCTTAAGAGAAGTCATTCTTGAATGCCTAGCTTGAAACTCAGTGACTAATTTATACTTCAGCAAGAATAATTAACCAGTATGGGATATAGAACCCATCTTTGGGGCAAAAAAAAAAAAAAAAAGTTTTATTTTCATAATTTCATATGTCAGCTATTTTTACCCATTCCTATCTCTGCATAAAACCAGCCATCCTGTGTCTAAAAGTCCTCTCCCATGTTGCTTTACAGATTAAGATGAGATGGAGAATTTGTCCATGTTTGTTGATTTTTTTTTTTTCTTTTTTAAGAAAACATTTTCAACACAGGATTAAGACTTTGCAGATACTGGTGAATTCCACTTTATATCCTTCCTTGGTTTGGTTCTATTTACTTCCCCCTCTCTCTACCCCACAGAGATATCACTTCTTGCAATTGATATGTATCCTTTCTGTCCACTTTTCAGTATGCTTTCCACATATGTATGTGTCCATAGAACACATACACATATTGTGTATTTTTAAATTTACAGAAGTGGTTCCCTATGGTACATATCCTTTTTTGCAACTTGTTTTTTTGTGGGGACCAACAATGTTGAGTCTGGTAGTTCATCAGAGCACAATATGGGAGTCTGGTAGTTCGTCAGAGCACAGGGTTGTAGTATTTCAGTGTATGATTGTGTCATGTGTCATAGGTTGTTGATTCCCATGTCTTAAAGTACATGTATATCAGATTTCCTGAAATGTTTGAGAAGACCAAAAATGAAAAATAAACTATATATCTGAGAGTTATATTGATCTACTGTGATTTGAAAGAGTGAAGCTAGACAGACATGTTTCCAGCTTACTGAAATTTTGTCTCTACATCATAGCAAGTAAAAAGTGCCAAAGACATCAACACTTCTGAAACAGATTTATTGTTGTCAAAAGGCTTGCCTCAGTAGATTATCCTGCATGGTAATCGTTGGTTTGCCACTTACTGGCTGTGTGCTTTTGGAGGAAGGTGCTTGTGTCTTCAGTTTATTTATCTGTAAAAGAAGAGTTCAGTAACCAGACCCTTTCTGGAGGAGCCTGGGGCATCAGGGTCAAACACTGATTGATTATTGAAGGAACATTGCTGGGTAGAGATGAGCTGAGGGACATTCTCCTATGTCGTGTTATGCCTATTTACATGTTTTCATTTCTTTAGCCCTAGAGGTTTGAATGTAGTGTTTTTTTACTAGTATTCTCTTTTCCAAATCTCTGCAAAATGTGAGCCCTAGATATTTTCTGTAAAATGATCAGGATACCTGTTTGAGAGGGCTGGAGCACTCTGCCTTGCCCCATAGACCCGCCTAGGGAGGGTCTTCAAACAGAGCAGGAGTTCCTGTGCACTGAGCATTGTTTAAAGCAACTACACCAAATTGCACATATATATATGCAAATTCTGGGTTTTTATTTTTATTTTTTTATTTTTTATTTTTTTAAAGATTTTATTTATTAATGAGAGACAGAGAGAGAGAGAGAGAGAGAGAAAGGGGCAGACACACAGGTAGAGGGAGAAACAGGCTCCATGCAGGGAGCCCGACGTGGGACTTGATCCCAGGTCTCCAGGATCAGGCCCTGGACGGAAGGCGGCGCTAAACCGCTGAGCCACCCGGGCTGCCCCTTTATTTGTTTTATTTACACATAAAACTGTAACTGACGATAAGTAACCTGTTTCCCACTGCCAGCCCCATCATCTGTTACAGCTGGCAGCCAAGCTCTGCTGGGCAGATGTTGCTTGCTGACTGCTGGCTGGTGTCTAGGAGTCTTTGGCACAGAGTTTTTACCTGACTCATTTACTTTTCTCCTATAGGAAACAAGGACCTGTTGTTCAGTCCCTTTCTCTTCCCCCTCAATTTTCATCATTCAGTCATTCTTACATCAAGAAGTCTATTACACACATTAATCCCTTTTCCATTCTCTCTTTCTGAGCTCTTACCTTATGACTCTAGGAAAACATCCTCTTTTCATTCGTTCAACAGGTAATTCATCAAAATCCTTACATACCTCTTCTTTCATTTTATGTGAGCCAGAACACAGCTCTAATCATGGCTGAATTGAATAATAATAGATGGTGGAGTAACGTAGAAGCCTCTGTATTTCCAGATAAGTTACTGAAAGGCTGCTCGTAAGTTCATGAGTGAGCAGGTCATTGTTACTAAGATGAGTTTCTGTTTGCTCAGGGATGTATTTCTGTGAAATAAAAGGGTAGTCCAGTTCTTTAAAACCAAGCAGACCAATCATTTGTTCCAGAATGAACCAACTTCTTCCTCTATGTAGGAAACTTTCAGCGGTGAATTTAACCTCCCTCCTTGATAAAATGCATAAGGAACTCAATATAACATCCAACCCCTGCCTCTCTGTTCACTTTTTGGGGCAGATTTGAACTGGCTTTGAATCATCCTTAGCCACAAAAGAAGTTTTATCACACTTCACAACTACATAACATTGTCGTGAAGATTAAAAAAGCAATATATGTAAACTTTCTGGCACACGGCAAATAAGGATAGAAGTTGCTACTCATATCACTAGAGTATTAGCTCTATGTAGCAAAGATTTGTGTTCACATCTGTATCTGGCACATAGTAGATACTCAAAGGATAGAGGGATGCTCCTTATTGTTATATATGACAACTTGTAGAATTCTACCTAAAACACTAAAAGAAATGTAAAAAAGCTGAGTCACCGTACAGAAAGGGCTGTTGTAAATTGCCAAGTAAATGTATCCATTTCATACAGGTATATTAAGTGTAAAGAGCACAAGTACTACAAACCTACTTACCAAACTTCTCTGTGCTTTCCTTACTCCTGTGTTCCTCTTTGTCACCCAGTTCTATTCTTTCTGAATCTTGCCCTCTCTCAACTGTATACTTCTTTCTCATTTTTCTTTCTCTGCCCCTGGACTCTCTCTAACTATAAGTCTTTTCTTGAATGGTATGTTTATATGGCTCTCTTTACCCAGTTTTCTCTCCTCTTGACTTTCTCCCTTAACCATATGGCAGAGATTTTAAAAAATAAACATGTATAGTTACATATATATTTTATTTTTAAAAATTCCCTAACTCTAAAAAGAAGTAAGGCTTTTTTTTTTTTTTTTTTTTTTTTTTTGGTAATTCTAGAGTTAAAAGAATCATGCCTTACCTTTGCAAGGCATGATTCCTCTGTGATTCTTTAATAGAAAGGGGTAAAGCTTCTCACTACCAGCTTGGGAGGCGTTTTAAAATTTGTCTTAAATTCCTTCCTCCAGCAATTTTGCTTGAGGTATGTCTCCAGATATTTCAAAATATCCTTTAACCATCTTCTTTAATGCTGGCTACTTCTGCTTTTTTTTTTTTTTTTTTTTTTTTTACAATACTTCATTTTCTAATTGCTTCCATGTTCATCTGAGATCCTCTTCAAAGGGTTGCATGATTTTTCAACCACCTAAATACAAAAAGCCTCTCCTTCAGAATTGTTATCATTGTAAAATTGTTTTAATGGCAGAGATCTCTGAACTGTTCTCAATATTAAAATTATTGTATAGTGTATGTGATATGCTCTTTTTTTTAAAGTCACAGTTATTAGAAATGCATGGGCCATAAAGAGATAGTACTTAGATTTCTTGCTAAAGTAAAAAGAGGGTCTACTCCCCAAATTACATGGCACTAGACGTCAAAATAAGTTGTCACTGACAAATACTATATAATCCCAAGCCTTCAAATTCCAGGTGGGGTCAGTTTCCTTTTGTGCTCTTTGTTACTGTGTTCCTTGACAGATTGCTGCCTTTTATTGGCCTTGTCTTCCCATCAGCTCTATTCTACCTAACAATTTATTCAAATGGAAAGGCTGTATCACCCTTTGGGGTTTTCCTTTTTAAAACTATAAATATGGGTGCCTGGCTGACTCACTTGGTAGAACATCTAATTATTGATCCTTGGGGTTGTAAGTTCGAGCCCTACGTTGGGTGTAGAGATTACTTAAAAATAATCTTTAAGAATAAATAAATGGCTGTAAATAAATGTCAAAATGCCTTCATTTCATTTTAGAAAATTAAGGGAGAAAAGGACTTTTTACATATTATTTCAGTGGCTTTTTCAACTTATTTTCTGTTCCCACTAGAGGGCATTCTTTCCTTTGTGTATTTATTTTACAGAACTGTTAAATAAAAAAGTAAATGTTGAGGGTATGAATGTGCTCAGATATACATACCTCTAATAGACAGGAGTTGTCAGATGTACACATTCTCTTTAAGTTTCACCAGTGCCAATATAAAAATTGAGGTTAAACAATATCTCCTAGCATTTTTACCTTATAAGCTTCATCAGATGGGGATAAAAAATACCCCACCATAACTTTAGGATGTAGTTTGTGCAATTACCATTTTATAAACCAGTGCTTATCCAAATTTATTTATGATACATTATGGCTAAAGCTAGATTATTCAAAGATGAATTGCTTATTTTAATATTTGGTTAACTCAGTTTTTGCAGGATGTATTTTGTATAGGGTAAATGAACCTAAACATTGTTTTTAATCCAGTAGATCTCAGTGCTAACACCCAGTATTCCTCCAACCTTGCCTTGCAAGGCTTTATTTTGTTTGGCAATATTTGAACTCTTGTTTCTGTTGTGACATCATACCTTTCTATAGGAACTTTAATTCTTAACATCTAATCAGAAGCAGCTCCGTTCTTTCCTATCAAGGAATTGATAGTTTTACATTTGCCACATATATGTTCTGTTTCAGATTTTCCTGAGCCTGCTGGTAGCAGATAGGACCACGGCTGTTAAACCAAGGGACCGTGCAGCAAAGAGCTAACTTATCTTTTCTATTAGGAACTGTAAATTGCCTGCAGTTGACATTAAGGGAGCACATTTTGTTGGTGTGTGTTATACAATGAATTCAGACAGATATACTTAGAAGAGACTCTGTTGTAAGTGGGAAATCTGGGCTCCTTTTCAAAGCTAAATGAGGGTTGGTAATTCTAAGTGGGAGTTGGGGAAGACGTGGTTGCTATTGAGAAACTGCTCCAAAGCCTATGCGTGCTTCTGTGCTTTACTTTCAAGTCAGGAGGTGGTATGGAATCTTCTATAAAATTAGATATTGACTTAATTACATATTGATTTAAGCTTATGTTGACAGATTAGAAGTATTGAGTTAGAAGTGTTAAATGGCAGAGCTATTACAATGAGAGGGCAGGTTATGTGGAGAATTGTGCAGTATAAAACATTTTCGCTGCCTCAGCTTTTTATTCATAGTCCACTAATCACACACAAAAAACCTTCCATAGCATATTTGACACCATAGATTATTATAAAATGACTCTTGTTTTAGGAATCTGCTAAAAATTTACCTAACAATGTTTGATGGTATGGCTGAAATACGCATTTGTGTTTGAAATAATAACCTCAAATTATAAAAGTTAAAAGTCTTCAGTGTTTCGAGAAGTTAGAAAACAGGGGCGCCTGGGTGGTTCAGTCAGTTTAGCATCTGCCTTTGCCTCAGGTCATGAACCCAGGGTCCTGGAATTGAGCCTCACTAGGGCTTCTCCCTCTACCCCTCCCCCTGCTTGTTCCTGCTTTCTCTCAAATAAATAAAATCTTTTAAAACAAGATGTTAGAAAACATACATTTTAGAAATGATTCCATCAAAAAATACTTAATTTTTTTTTTTAATTTTTTTTTAAATTTATTTATGATAGTCATACAGAGAGAGAGAGAGAGAGAGAGAGGCAGAGACACAGGTAGAGGGAGAAGCAGGCTCCATGCACCGGGAGCCCGATGTGGGATTCGATCCCGGGTCTCCAGGATTGCGCCCTGGGCCAAAGGCAGGCGCCAAACCGCTGCGCCACCCAGGGATCCCCAATACTTAATATTTTTAAAAAAACAACAGCCACTCTATTTAAGATTTTTTTTTTTAACTCTGTACCCAACATGGGGCTCAAACTCACAACCCTGAGATCAAGGGTCACATGCTCTACTGACTGAGCAGCCAGGCACCCTGACAACTCTTTCTTAAAGATCTGACAGTTAATGAACTCCTGCTGGGTTGTAGGTGAAGCCTCCCACCACCCCACACCCTCACCCTTTAGGAGAACTATGGGCATTTAGATTTAAATAACTTAGAATTATATCAGAAGAGTAAAACAGGCAAGAGACAAGCATCATCAGACCTTCCTCCTCAAAGTGATGATTGCAGAGTTTGGCAGTATCACCATCCATAGTTGCCATAAGTTTTGTTTATTATACTGGTCAGCAGGTGTCCCTACTATGGAAAGAAAAGTCAGGCCTACAGAGTAACCTCAAATGGGACACACCAAAAAGTGAGTGTTCAGAGCAGGGTTTACCTTTCTTTCTTTCTTTCTTTCTTTCTTTCTTTCTTTCTTTCTTTCTTTCTTTCCTTCCTTCCTTCCTTCCTTCCTTCCTTCCTTCCTTTCTTTCTTTCCTTCTTTCTTCCTTCCTTCCTTCCTTCCTTCCTTCCTTCCTTCCTTTCTTTCTTTTAAGATTTTATTTATTTATTCATGAGAGATACAGAGGGGCGGGGGCAGAGACACAGACAGAGGGAGAAACAGGCTCCATGCAGGGAGCCTGATGTGGGTCTCAATCCCAGGTCTCCAGGATCATGTCCTGGGCTGAAGGCAGCGCTAAACCGCTGAGCCACCCGGGCTGCCCAGGGTTTACCTTTCTGGCACCTTTTTAGCACCATTCCTACTACATTTGTTTGGAAAAGTTATTGTATCCAGTTAGGTTAAGCTTCCATTTGTGAATGTGAATAGTTATTTACCCCTTTTCAGTATTTTAAGTATTGTCCTGCCTGGCAGCTGTTCTGAATAAGCAGATTTTGAAGTATTCCATCTTTTTTGCTCAAATACCATCTTTTTCTGTGAAGCATTCTTGCCCACACAATTTTTCCTTTTCTGCTTTGTTCTTCTCCATAGTGCTTTCTCCTAACTTGCTTTACAACTTCATTTGTTTTTATACCTATCTTCACCCATTAAAATGTTAGCTTCACAGGGGCAGAGCTTTGTCTGTGTTGTTTATTGCTATTTCCCCACCACCTAGAACACAGTAGGCACTCAATCAATATTTATTGAATTTGTTAAAAAATCTTTGGCTTAATGCCATCGTTTGGCTTTCATTGTAACTTGGTGAGATCTCGGTACAACCTTGGAAATTTTAACAATATGGAAGGGTATTTTAAGGACTGATTTAAAAGGTTGTGTATACCGGTACTGATAATGAATTGAATACCAGAAAATGTAATAACGGAATCTTACTCCACTTGAATGAATCAATGTAAGACCTTCTGGGGCAACTGACTGGCTCTGTCAGAGGAATGTATGACTCTCTCTCTCTCTTTTTAAAAGATTTTATTTATTGGGATGCCTGGGTGGCTCAGTGGTTAATAAGTGCCTGCCTTTGGCTCAGGGCATGGTCCTGGAGTCCTGGGATCGAGTCCCACATCAGGCTCCTTGTATGGGGCCTGCTTCTCCCTCTGCCTGTGCCTCTGCCTCTCTCTGTGTCTCTCGTGAATAAATAAATAAAATCTTTTTTTTTATTTTAGAATTTTTAAAAAATTTTATTTATTTATTCACGAGAGACACAGAGAGAGAGAGAGAGAGGCGGAGACATAGGCAGAGGGAGAAGTAGGCTCCATGCAGGGAGCCCGATGCAGGACTCCATCTTGGGACTCTGGGATCACGCCCTGGGCCAAAAGGCAGGCACCCAACCGCTGAGCCACCCAGGCGTCCCAGAATGTATGACCCCCCCTTTTTTTATTAGAATGTAGGACTCTTAATCTCAGGGTTGTGAGTTTGAGCCCCACATTGAGTGTAGAGATTATTTAAAGGAAAAGAAGAATGGTACTGCAGACCCCCTCTGCCAGATCCGAAAGAGTATTACCTTTCAAGATCAGCGAGGGCTCCACACCCCCCAGAGGGAACCACTGACTAAAATTTTAGCATTCCCTGTTTTTATTTTTCTTTTTAAGATTTTATTTATTTATTCATAGAGTCAGAGAGAGAGAGGCAGAGACACAGGCAGAGGGAGAAGCAGGCATCATACAGAGAGCCTGATGTGGGACTCGATCCAGGGTCTCCAGGATCACACCCTAGGCTGTAGGCGGCGCCAAACCGCTGCGCTACCGGGGCTGCCCCCCTGTTTTTATTTTATAGTTTCATTGCATGTTTGATTTCCTAAACTAGATAGCATTTTTGAACTTTCAACTATATATATCCTTTAGGACTTTCTTTCCATCTTGTGAGATTCCTGAAGTCCTCACCTGTGGCTATGATGCATTTTCTAATTCAGTCTATAATAGACTGTTATTGGACCTTTGAGTTGTTAACGCCCACCTCCCCAGCCCCCAGTGCAAAATCCACTGTGAACATTCTGCTCCATTCTTCTGATACACATAGAGAGAAGATTCCCCAGGGAATCTACTTGAGAGTGAAACCGCCAAGTCCTGGGAATGGCATAGCTTGAACTTGACTAGAATATGAACTGGAGTTTTTCCAAGTTGTTGGACTGATGTATGCTGGCAGAGTAGAACTGTTTCTGTTGTGTCTTCACTAGCGTAGCCTCACTAGCACTTGGAGTCATCATATTTCTAGGTCTTTGCCAGATTGCTAGATGTAAGATGATAGCTCGTGAGAGTTGGATTTTTACCTCTTTGATGACTGAGGAGATTGAGCAAATTTTCATATATTTACTGGTCATTCGTCTTTATTGTTCTTTGTAATGCCCTCGGAAGTCTTTCCCCATTTTTTCTGTTAGAGGTCTGTCATTTTCTTACTATGTGTCAGTGTTTAACATACTCTGAACACCAGACTGTTGTCTGCCAGGTATGTTGTACATATCACAGTTTCAGGACCTTCTTGTCTTTCCATCACTGGAGGGCTTTAAAAAGTAAAGAAAAAATCTTAATTTTATTGTGGTTGAATACATGGTTTGGACCATGTTTGTGTTTTAAGAAATTGTTTCCTACTCTGAGCTCATAAAAATATTCCCTTATATTGGCTTCCAGGGATTTTTTTTTTTCATTTTCCTTCAGTATTTGTCTTTAAACCATCTGGAATTGATTTTTATGTGTGGGATCTGTGGAAGAGCTCTGTTTTTATTTTCCCCACATATGGATAATCACCTGTCCTAGCATCATTCATTCCCTCCTCCCTTCTCTCCCCACTGAGCTCTAGGAACTTTGTTGTCATAAAACAGATTTCAACATATATGTACCTGTTTTAGGCTTTCTATTCTATTTCATTGGTCAGTTGGTCTGGCTCTATGCCAGTAGTATCCTGTCTTAATTACTGTAGCTTTGGTTTTTAAAACAAATCTTTTTAAAAGATTTTATTTGTGAGAGAGTGAGTGAGCAAGCATGCATGAAAGAGGGGGAGGGACCAGCAGACTCTCCACTTAGTGGGCTGCCGAGCAGTGGCTTGATCCCATGACCCCGAGATCATGACCTGAGCCGAAACCAAGAGTCTGACACTTAACCAACTGAGCTGCCCAGGCACCCCTAAATGTATCTTTATAATAACTCTTGATATGTTAAGCCAATCCCCCCATCTTCTTTTTCTTGGAATATCTTGGTTATTCTTGGCCCTTTGCAACTTGCATAAAAATTTGAGTCAGCTTGTCATGTTCCACAAAAATTTCTTTTGTGATTTTGATTAGAATTGCATTGATTCTATCAATTGATTTGGAGAGAATTGACATTTCATTTCATTGAAGCTTCTCATTCTGGTATTTTTAGTTTTTAAAGTCCTTTAAATGTCTTTGAATATATATTTATATATTTTTAAAGATTTTTTTTAAAGTAATCATGTCCATCGTGGGACTTGAGCCCACAAACCGAGATTAAGAGTCACATGCTCTACCTACTAAGCCAGCCAGGTACCGCTAAATAGATGTTTACTAATTTGCTTCATAAAGGGCTACCTATTTTTGGTTAGATTTATTCGTAGGCATTTTTTTTTAAAGATTTTATTTATTCATGAGATACACAGAGAGAGAGGCATAGACATAGGCAGAGAGAGAAGCAGGCTCCATGCAGGGAGCCCGATGTGGGACTCGATCCCAGGTTCCCCAGGATCACGCCCTGGGCGGAAGGCAGGCACTCAACCACTGGAGCCACCCAGGCGTTCCTATTCATAGTCATTTTTAAAATGCTTTTGCAAAAAAAAAAAAAAAAAATGCTTTTGCATTTAGCAGTTTTTCATCGTGGTAAAATATACATAAAATCTATCATTTTTACTATTTTTGCACATACAGTTCAGTGGCTTTAAGTACATTCACATTGCATGCACAACCGTCTCCATAGTTTTTCCATCATCCCAAACTGGCTCTGTACCCACTAAGCAATGCTCTCCATTCTCCCTCCTACCCCGTCCCTGGTAACCACTCTTCTACTTTTTCTATGAATTTGACTAATCTAAATACCTCATGTAAGTAGAATCTTAACTGGTATGTTTTTTAATAATAAATTTTTCTATCTTTTTTGGAGTTATGAAATACAGTTGATACTTTATTAAATTGGTTTTTAGCAACTTTGCTTAAAATACTGAATTCTAATAATTTAGTTGTATTTGGGTTTTCTACATAACAAGCATTACTTGTCAATAAAAGGCTTTTCCTACTATTAAGCATGTCCATCGAGTTTTAAATTTTAATTAATTTTTAAAAAGATTTTATTTATTTATTCATGAGAGACATAGGCAGAGAGAGAAGCAGGCTCCATGCATGGATCCCGGGACTCCGGGATTATGCCCTGGGCCGAAGGCATTTGCTCAACCGCTGAGTCACCCAGGCATCCTGTTAATTAATTTTTAAAAATATCTAGATGTTGTTTGGTTCATTTTCAAATTTGTTGGTTACCTCTTCTTTTCAAGCTTCTCTTTTATTTATTTTAACCTATGAAGTATTATCTGATATTCAGTTCTGATATAAACTGTTTGTCGGGGCAGCCCAGGTGGCTCAGCGGTTTAGCACCACCTTCAGCCCAGGGCCTCATCCTGGAGACCTGGGGTCGAGTCCCACGCCCAGCTCCCTGCATGGAGCCTGTTTCTCCCTCTGCCTGTGTCTCTGCCTCTCTCTCTCTCTCTCTCTCTCTCTCTGTGTCTCTCATGGATGGATGGATGGATAAATAAATAAATAAATAAATAAAAATTTTTTTAATTGTTTGCCAGTCCGATTCTGCTGTTTCTGCTACTTCTTTCTTGTGGTGCTTTGCTTTTGGTGTGTGTGTGTGTGTGTGTATGTGCTTTGTATATGTTTTGTGTATGGATTCATTCTATGGAAGTTTGTTTCTGCCATAGGCTTGGGGGTTGTACTAATTTAGGACCTTATTTTATTTTATTTTATTTTATTTTATTTTATTTTATTTTATTATTTTATTTATTTTATTTTATTTTATTTTATTTTATTTTATTTATTTTATTTATTTTATATTTTATTTTATTTATTTTATTTATTTATTTTATTTTATTTTATTTTATTTTAATTTTATTTATTTTAAGATTTTATTTTTATGTAATCTCTACACCCAATGCGGTGTTTTTACTTACAACCCCAAGATCAAGAGTTGCATGCTCCACTGACAGAGCCAGCCAGGCACCTCTGGACCACTTTAAACCAAATTCTTGACCTGAGAACCATTTGGAACTGTTTGGTAGTCTGAGTTTCAACTCTCTACTGATTACAGGGCTGTGATGGGTTTTGGTTATGATTTTACAGGTTTTGTTGTTTTGTGCCAAGGGAGAGAGGGAAGCTCACTAGAGCAACTTTTGTAACCCCTCAGAGGGGATTTCTAGCTCACGCATACATTGAGAGTATATTAGGGTCTCAGCTTTGTGAGAGATTGCTTTTAGACATTCCACCTTTGGCAGACCTTGATCTTTGTTTTTGGGGCTTTGTCCTGTAACACTGTGAAACTCTAAGCTCAAATTTTTACATGCTTTGGCAAATAAATCCCTGCCCCCTTTAGTGATTCTAGTTACCAGTTCCTCTTTCATTTGGTTTTTACTCTTATTAGCTCATCAAGGCATTTTATAAGTTATTTTTACATTTCATCAAATATTTTATTTTTTATTTATTTATTTTTAAATCCCTGTTTGAATCTTAAAGATTTATTCATTCATTCATTCATTCATTCATTCATTCATTCATTCATTTATGATAGGCACACACACACACACACAGAGAGAGCAGAGACACAGGCAGAGGGAGAAGCAGGCTTCATGCCAGGAGCCCAATGCGGGACTCTATCCCAGGACACCAGGATCGCGCTCTGGGCCAAAGGCAGGCGCCAAATCGCTGAGCCACTCAGGGATCCCCCTCATCAAATATTTTAAGTTACTTTCATTAGAAATGTAAATCAGAGTAACAAATACACTATATTTTTGGAAATTCCTATATCATTTTACTATGTTGTTTCTAGTCATTTTGGAAAGGAAATGTGGGGTTAAATATATACCTTAAATATTTATAAAAATAAAATGGAATGTGGCCTATTACAGCTGCTAATTAATGATATTTCTTTTTTTTTAATAGGTGTCAGCTGTGATGCATGTTTAAAAGGAAATTTTCGAGGTCGCAGATATAAGTGTTTAATTTGCTACGATTACGATCTTTGCGCATCTTGTTATGAAAGTGGTGCAACAACAACAAGGCATACAACTGACCACCCAATGCAGTGCATATTAACAAGAGTAGATTTTGGTATGTATTTAATTCACATTTTAATGGGTTTTCATTTAGAAGTTTGTGTATATGTGCATGAAGAAGTAAAGGCAAATGATGTTCTATGACTCTTGCCAATGGGATACATTAAAAATAACATGAATCTTTATGTTCTAAATAATTCTCTTAATCATAGCTTAATTGTTCATGAAAGCCATTCAGAGATCTGTAAAACTGACAAGGTATAAGATGGAAGAGTGCCTCAATAAAGACTAAAGACAATGGACTGTTCTTGCCAACAGCATACAAGTATTCTTGCTCTGGTTATCAGAAAGCAGATTGTTACTATAGATTGTTCTTCATCCATAACAAAAGCTATAAATGTTTCACCTTGTAATTTCTTACCTAGTCAGAACCTATTATCTTTCTGTTTATAGCCATCATACTTGCTGTGAAGTAGTATCGCATGGTTTTTTGGTTTTGGTTTTGTTTTTTTAAGATTTTATTTATTTTATAAAAAAAAAAAAAGATTTTATTTATTTATTCATGAGAGCCAGAGACATGGTCAGAGGGTGAAGCAGGCTCCCTGCAGGGAGCCTGATGGGGGACTAATCCCAGGACTTCATCCTGGAACTCCGGGATCATGCCCTGAGCCCAAGGCAGACATTCAACCACTGAGCCACCCAGACATCCCCTTTGCTCATTTTTTAAAATTAGGTAATATGTCTTTTTGTTACTGAGTTTTATTTTACTTTATTTTACTTTTTTAAGGATTTTATTTATTTATTCGTGAGAGAGAGAGAGAGAGGCAGAGAACACAGGTAGAGGGAGAAGCAGGCTCCATGCAGGGAGCCCGATGTGGGACTCGATCTCGGGTCTCCAGGATCACAGCCTGGGCTGAGGGCGGCACTAAACCACTGAGCCACCCAGGGATCCCCTGTTACTGAGTTTTAATAGTTACTTGCATACTCTGTACAACTTCCTTATCAGGTGGATGATTTGCAGGAACTTTCTCCCATTCCATGTATTGTCTTTTCACTTTAAAAAAAAAAAAAAAAAAACTAGTTCAATGCAAGGCTTGAACTCAGGGTCTTGAAATCAAGAGTCGGACGCTTAACTGACTGAGCCACCCAGGCACCCCGTGTCTTTTCACTTTTTTCATATGTTTTGAAGTACAGAAGTTTTAATTTTGATGATGTCCTGTTTATTTTTTCTTTTGTTATGCTTTCAGTGTCATATCTAAGAAACCATTGGCTGATCGTGAGGATTTAAAACTATATTTTCTTCTAAGAATTTTATTGTTACCTTTAGATCTTTGATCCATGTTGCTTTAATTTTTGTATATGGAATGATGAGGTAGACCATTCTTTTGCATATGGATATCCAGCCATCACAGCATCATTTGTTGAAAAAGACTATTCTTTACCCAGTTAATTGCTTTGTCATTCTTGTTGAGAATTAGTTGGCTGTGAGGTGAGAGGGGTAGGGAGATGGAGCAATGTTGGTTAGAGGGTACAAAGTTTCATTATGCAAGATGAATAAGCTCTGTAGAGCTGATGTACAGTATGTTTACCATAGCTAACAATATTGTACTGCATATTTGAAATTTTTGGAGAGGATAGATCTTAAATCTTTTCAACACACACACAGAGTAACTATGTAGAGGTGGTAGATATATTAGTTTGATGGTGGTAATCTTTTCACAGTGTATACATGTATCAAAACATCAATTTGTATTTTTATATGTCTAAGATATCTCAATAAAGCTATTAAAAAGGAAAAGTTGGTTGACCATAAATGTCTTTTCCTAGACTCTCAGTCTCTTTCATTGATCTATATTATCTACCTTTATGCCAGTACCATACTATCTTAATTACTATAAGCTTATAGTAAGCTTAGAAATTGACAAGCATAAGTCTTCCAGCTTTGACTTTGTTTTGTTTTTTTCAAGATTATTTTGGGTATTTTAGATCCCTTTAGTTTCTGTGAAAGAATTTTAGGATCAACTTGTCAAATTTCTGCAGAGAAGCCAACTGGAACTTTGATGGGGATGGGGATTGTTTTGAATCTGTAGAATACCTTGGAGAGCAATGGTATTGAATATGCCAATCCATAAACATGAGATTTTCTTCTGTTTATTTAGGTCATCTTCGATATTTTCAACAAAGTTTTGTAGTTATCAGAGGATAAGTTTTACACTTTATTCATTAAATATGTTCCTTTGTATTTTATTCTTTTTACAATTGTAAATGGATTTTTAAAATTTTACTTTTGGATTGCTCATTGCAAATATTTGGAAGAACAATGGATTTTTATATATAGATCTTATATCTTACAATGTTTTTGTTGTTTATTCTAATAGTTTTTTAAGGATTTTTTTTTTTAAGATTTATTTTAAGAGAGAGAGAGAGAACAGGAGAGGCAGAGGGAGAGAGCTTTTAAGCAGATTCCCCACTGAGTGCAGACTCCACTGTGGGGCTCAGTCCCATGACCCGTGAGATCATGCATGACCTGAGCCAAAACCAAGAGTCAGATGCTGCACTGGCTGTGCCACTCTGGCATCCCTAGGATTTTCTACATGTAAGATCATGTCATCTACTAATAAAGGTAGTTTTACTTCTTCCTTTCCATCTAGTTGCTTTTCATTTCATTTTCTTGCCTAATTACTAGATCCTCTAGGAAAATAATGAATAGAAATGGAGAGAGTTGGGGTGCCTGACTCTTGGTTTTGGCTCAGGTCAGTGTCTCAGGGTGCTGGAATCCCACCCCACATCAGGCTCACAGGGAGTCTACTTGAGATTCTCTCTCACTTTCCCTCTGCCCCTCTTCCTGTGCACTTTCTCTCTCTCAAATAATTTGTAAAAACAGAAATAGCTAGAGTGGACTTTTTTTTTTTTAAAGATTTTATTTATTTATTCATGAGAGCCACAGAGAGAGACGCAGAGACATAGACAGAGGGAGAATCAGGCTCCCTGCAGAGAGCCTGATGTGGGACTCAATCCCAGGATCCTGGGATCACAACCTGAGCTGAAAGCAGACACTCAACCACTGACCCACCCAGGTGCCCCTTGAGAGGAAAGCATCCAGTCTTTCACCAATAAGTATGATGTTAGCTATGGGTTTTTTGTACATGTACTTCATTAGGTGAACAAGTTCTGTTCATTTTTATATATATTTATCCCCACCTACCCCAGATCTACCTGGGGAGTCTTATGCATATAAGTGGGTAAATATTTTTTAAGATAGTGTAAATCTTCCTAAAAATGAATGTAAACAAATCTCTCGCATAGTGAATACTCTTTCATTTTCTCTCCTCACAAAAATGATCATATCCTATTAAACATTTGTTTAAGGGATCCCTGGGTGGCTCAGTGGTTTAGCCCCTGCCTTTGGCCCAGGGCGTGATCCTGGAGTCCCGGGATTGAGTCCCACATCGGGCTCCCTGCATGGAACCTGCTTCTTTCTCTGCCTGTGTCTCTGCCTCTCTCTCTCTCTCAGTGTCTCTCATGAATAAATAAATAAAATTAAAAAAAATAAAATAAACATGTTTCGTGTTAAATATTTAATTCTTTATAATGAGATGACATACTAAATATATTTTCAATTGCATTTCCTTTTGTGCTACTAATGGAGAAAAAGAGAACTTGAGATGTACTAATGATGCAAACAAATTATGCACAGAGTATCACTAATTGGTCAGTTCTTCAGTAACCAATTTGAAAAGAATATATTGTAGTACTCCATTCAGGTTAGTATTTTATAAGAACTGAATGCTTAGGATCTTTCCTGCCCTAAGAATGGTGTGTGTGTGTGTGTGTGTGTGTGTGTGTGTTTTTAAAATATTTTATTTATTTATTTATTCATGAGAGACAGAGAGAGAGAGAGAGAGAGAGGCAAAGACAGAGGCACAGGGAGAAGTAGGCTCCATGCAGGGAGCCCTATATGGGATCACGGGTTTCCAGGATCACACCCTGGGCCAAAGGCAGGCGCCAGACTGCTGAGCCACCCAGGGATTCCCTGGTATATGCTTTTGACAAATAAATGTATCTGGGGATTTAGCATATTGAACTAGTCGCCTACTCTGAGCACTTGTCTTTTTTGTATTATCATATACCATACTGATTCTTTATTTTTTTGTTAATTTTCTTTTAAAGTAATCTATACACCCAATGTAGGGCTTGAACTCAACATTCTGAGATCAAGAGTCACACATTCCACCGACTGAGCTTTGAGGCACCCTTTACCCTGTTAATTCTTTGTGTTGACATTGGCATTCCTACACATACAGAGATACAGAAAAAGTAAATTACAGTAAAATTAGAACTCGATGTGAAATGAGAGATGTTTCAAAATTAAATGAAGGGGGATGCCTGCCTAGCTCAGTCAGAAGAGCATGCAGCTCTTGATCTTGGGGTTGTGAGTTTGAGCCCCACATTGGGTATAGAGACTACTTAAAAATCTTACCTCCCAAAAAAACATTCAAAATTAAATGGAGAGAGAAAAAGTTATTTGCTTTGTTTTTCTCTTAAGGCAATAATAGCTATATGGGTGAGAAAGACATTTTGGAGGGGTGTCACAGAGTCCAAAGGAGAGTAAGGATGTTGCACATGAAAACAGAGATACCTAAGCACTCCTTGACAGAGTGAGGTTGTTGGAGATTTCAGGCACACTTTTACATTATTGTACCATCTTTACATTTTTATATATTTAAAAAAAAATTTTTTTTTCAGATTTGTACTATGGTGGAGAAGCTTTCTCTGTAGAGCAGCCACAGTCTTTTACTTGTCCCTATTGTGGAAAAATGGGCTATACGGAGACATCTCTTCAAGAACATGTTACTTCTGAACATGCAGAAACATCAACAGAAGTGGTAAGTGAAGCAGCCTTGTATTGAAAAGGACATGTTAAAGTACATTATTTCTATAAAAATAAAGCTAGGTCACAGTCATCTGTCTCCTCCTAAGTGTACCAATACTGTTGGCATAATAATTATTAAAATTATCTTTTAACAGCAAGTTTTATACATCCTAGGAGGCTGCATGAATGCAAGAAAACATGCTTCATTTGTTCACACTAGCCATTCTTACCCTATTGCTAGAAGCACAATGTAGAATCTTGACCAAATTCAGGAACCCTTAGCAAATGCACTGTGAACAGGTGAAAAGCACCCCAATCTGCAGCACAGGTCTTTTTAGAGTATTCTTCCTACCTGCTTAATTTCTCTTCTACAAGGAAACCTTCATAAGGAGATTTTTAAATCTTAAGTCATTAAGTGTAATCTGTTGTCACATCTCATTGTAACATATCACTTGGTTTTTATCAGGTCAAAGCTCTTGCTTCGTATGTCAAAGCTCTAAGGTCCCTAGAAGTTCCTCCTACTCTAATCTTTTCTAATGACTAAAAACCAAGGACCCAAAATAATGTGCAAAGAAAATTTTGCCTTGAAAGCTTTTTGGATATTTTACTTGACATTTGAGTCAGCATATATTCAACTTTTAAGAAATGATAAAGGGTACCCAAAAAAGTCCCATTTCCTCCCTTTACTATTGGCAATAGATAAAGTGAGATATGAGAGATGGAACTGTAGGTCTAGAATTTGGACAATTTTGGCACAGGCAATTGCATATTGCATCAACTAATCAGCGCCTAAATGTACTCAAAGCAAATCAGCTGAAACTCAAGAGAAATAGTGTGTCCAAGGACATATAGCTACTAAAGGGCAAGGCCAGGTGTTTGAACTCAGCCAGTGTCCCTCTGGGTTATAGAGTCCCTACGTACTGACTGCCCTATTTTATCTCTGCTACAGCTCTACAATTAACAGCTGTGAGAATACAGGTTCACTTCTATTCCCATTTACACTCCTTAGTTTGGTGCTTAAATTTGCTTAGAAGATATATAGTTCAGACATTTGGTAAATTTACATTATGTTGTCCTCAAGCCAAATTTTACTGTCTAACAGCTCAGAACTGCTTTCATCTTGCACCATCTTGCAGCCTCAGAATACCGTTGTCACATTTTACTACTGTTCTTAATTTGTTCTTATTTTGTAAAGGTGACTTTGCTTCCTTTTGGTACAGTGCCAGGTACCAGCATGAGGAATCTGGACTTGATTGCATCTCTGTCCTGGTTGTTGTGGGAAATTTGGAATAATTTCTTCTTGACTTAATTTCTGTTAGGTTTGGGAACTTTATTTGCCTAGATACAATAGGGAAGGGTTTTTCTTACTGAACCAGGCATTCATTACTAGGCAGTAGACCCCACCCAGACAGGACAGCTAGTGTTTTCCAAATCCCAAATTAGAGAATCTAGCAGAAAGTTAAGTCCTTTCAATGAATAAACAACTACTTTTTTAAAATAAGAATCAGTAGCTCTGCCTCAGCAGCTTTGCCTTTATCTTTTTCCTGAGAGTAAATACTCAAAATTTGTTTATACTCCTCTATACCTGATACACAGTTTGAAAGTTAAATACTTGCCACCCACAAGTGGTTTCGTGATCTCTCTCTCAGAAGTTATGTTCAGTATGCGCCTTTATTGAGTTTCCAGGCTTTTGGTGTATAGCTCAGGACAATGACCTTACTGTGTTTAGATTGATATTGGTGGAGCATTTTAAGGTTTGCTCCCTCCTCATGGGGCCTTAGTCTGCATGAACACTGCTTCTGCCCCTTATTTCCACCCATGCATTTCAAATGAAAAATGGCAAGCAAACAAGAATCTTTGATAGGAAGGTACAGAGTTTTTTTCTCTTCCTCAAATCATGTGAGTCATCTCCTCCATCCAGGGCTGGCAGTACATGTGGCTTACTGACTAGTGTCCGTTCTGAAAGAGTATGACACCCCAATTATTAAATATTTTAAGTAGCTCTCTGAATACATGTGGAGCATGTTATCAGCTCTAATAATGTTCCAGTTATATATAAATATCCAGGGGCTATTACTAGGTGTCCCCTCTCACCCTATCCCTCACCCCCAGCGTTTTGCCAAAGTCTTGGTTAGTCAAACATGGAAAAAATCTGAAGTTCAAGAGTAACTCATGTCATTTGGGGTGGGGGGGGGGGACTGTATTCCATAACAACTAACCGTACCTCTTTTTCTATTCCTGTTTACATTTTCTGAGTGCTCAGTGTGCTATCTTGCTTTTGCCACTGTGTTTCCTGCATGTGTCCTCTAGGCCACCACTTTGTATCTTTGTAGAGGACTTAAGGATTTCACTCCTCTAACCAGCATCCATTTGGAACATTTAGGGGCAAGAGGCTATGTCATTGAGATATCATTGTCATCACTATTAAGCATTTACTGATACCTGACACAGCCAGCAAGAAAGTCTACTGAAGATGAATTTTCAAAACAACTTTGTAGGCAACTTTGTAATCTTGTCTGTATTTTTCTGTTTCCTTTTTCGACTAGGGACTCTAAGACCTCAAACTATGATATCCCTCCCTTCTTAAGATTAATTTCCAATTACTCAAAAAACTTGATTTTGAGGGTATGAAGGGGACCATTCAAAACCAGATACTGTGAAAAACATCTGACATTGAATGTATAGTGAAGGTGATTACTAGCTAAAAATGTAATAAGTGGATTGGGTATAATCTCAGGAGTCTTTTTTTTTTTTTTTTTTTTAAGATTTTATTTTATTTACTCACAAGAGATACAGAGCAAGAGAGAGAGAGAGACAGACACACAGGCAGAGGGAGAAGCAGGCTCCATGCAGGGAGCCTGACATGGGACTCGATCCCGGGTCTCCAGGATCATGCCGTCGGCTGCAGGCGGTGCTAAACTGCTGCGCCACCGGGGCTGCCCAAATCTCAGGAGTCTTGATGTAAATACCAAATATAATAAGCACTGTGATTTTTACATTAAGCACAAGTTCTTAAAATCCTTCAAAGTTATAATGAGATTTGCTAGATTGAGACAACTAACAAGATTTTGGTTATGGGAAGAATTACAAGGGGAAGTAGCACAGTATGTAACTTAAAAATCCATCAACCTGGTAGTAGAAGTGAGCAGTTGTGGTCAAATGGGATTATAAATACAAAGGATTATCGGGAAGTGTTAGGTTGGTGGAAGAACATAGTAGATAGAAAAACTTCTTCGAACATACAAGGGCATTGAGAAATGATTCCTGAAATTTTTCTTAAATCTTACATTTGAGCTTGCACTCCAGCTAATTAGAAAGCCTTCAGGGATTTTGTTGTTGTTTTTAGGTGAAACATTCTGCTAGGTTTCATTAATGATATGTAGTTAATCTTTCACTTTTTGCTTAGTAAATCTCTTGTAATTAATCTATAGAATATTCTTAAAAGATAAAAGCACTTTTTTGGTTTACCAACATTTTCTTCTCACTTCCAGAAATTATGAACAGAACTACTCTGTTCATAATTAATGGCTGTGCTCTAATAGGTCATTGCTGGAAAATTTTTGCTGTTTTTCATTTGATGTATTTACTCATTTTCGTTATTCTCCAGAAAGGGGGTTAGGGTAGTGTCCAGTGTTTAAGTGCTCTTCAGTTATGTTAATGATACATTTCCCTCCCTTTTTAATGAAGACCTAGATGTGTTTATAACAGAATGAATTATATTTGAAATAGCGTGGTTGTACTGTGTTGCATTTATAAGAAATAAAAATCAAGGGCAGCCCCGCCTGCAGCCCAGGGCGTGATCCTGGAGACCCTGGATCGAGTCCCACGTCAGGCTCTCTGCATGGAGCCTGCTTCTCCCTCTGCCTGTGTCTCTGCCTCTCTCTCTCTCTGCATCTCTATGAATAAATAAATAAAATGTTAAAAAAAAATCAAGAAGAATGATTTTCAAAATTTTCCATAATCTGGGAATATTATTATTTTGAACAATAACTCTTGGAGTGCCTGGCTGGCTCAATCAGAAGAGCATGTGACTCTGGATCTCAGGGTTGTGAGTCTGAGCCCTATGTTGGGTTATAGAGATTACATACATACATACATAAACTTTATTTTTATTAACTTTTACTTTTTAAAGATTTTATTTATTCATGAAAGACACACAGAGAGAGGCAGAGACATAGGCAGAGAGAGGAGCAGGCTCCATACAGAGAGCCTGATGTGGGACTCGATCCTAGGATGCCAGGATCACACCCTGGGCCCAAGGCAGGCGCTCAACCACTGAGCCACCCAGGCGTCCTCATACATAAACGTTATTTATTTAATTTTTTTATACATAAACTTTAGAAACAAGAATTCCTATGGAGAAAAATGATATCATAAGAGAACCTTTAAATTTTGTTAAATGATTCAGATCATTAATATATCAGATTTAGCTGATAATTTATTTAGAAAGTTGTTGAATGTCATAGAGCACAGAATAGAAATTATCATTGTTGTGGCAATTTGTGTACCAACAATTCGATACATTTGATCTCTAAATTAAATCTTTTTTTTAAAAAACAGATGTATTTATTTATTCATGAGAAACACAGAGAGGAGAGAGAGAGAGGCAGAGACACAGGCAGAGGGAAAAGCAGGCTCCATGCAGGGAGCCCAATATGGGACTCAATCCCGGGTCTCCAGGATCAGGCCCTGGGCTGAAGGCGGCGCTAAACTGCTGAGCCACCTGGGCTGCCCTTGATCTCTAAATTAAATAAGCAGGAAAGTATTAGATCAAATCTGCAAACCATATTAACATTGATGGATATGACTTATGCATGAAGACTATGAGAAGTGACATATGTTTTAAATTGTAAGACTTTTAAGACTAGATCATCTATATCTGTATTTCATTGAGAGACCATTTTAATATGTAGTTCTACAGAACTAACTTCCCAACACGTTTATTTCCTTATTAGGAACAATAATGGTGGAGTGAATTACAATTTTTACAAATCTTCTAACCTAATTTTATACACTTTCTTAAATATCATAATTCCCTTGTTTACCCTTTTAACCAAGTAATCAGGAAAGGTAAGCATTTAAAAGCCAAATACACATTAAAAGAAAAAAAAAGGCTTTGACTTTTACTGCTTGCATTCTTCTTTATCAAAGAATGCAGTTGGATTTTCTCTGCTTTTCTGTGAACTAAGAAGGGTGTTTTATTTAATAATAGGGGAGAAACATAGGATTTGAAAAGTATAGTTGCTATAGGCCACCATATTGCCACTACTCAGCTGCATTCAGCTAAAGAGATTTGTGGAAGATTAGGATTTGGTACTTTTGTCATTTGTGCTTTTCATTACTTTTGACTCAAAATACTTTCTATTTTATAAATCGCTTTTTCCTGTCTTTAGCTGTTGGCTGTCTTTGCATGTTTTTAAAATAATAGTTACTTTAAACACTTGTTTAAAATCAGATCATAGTACTTTCAATTTTAAGATTTTTTTATTTATTTATAATGAGAGACACAGAGAGAGAGAGGCGGAGACATAGGGAGAGGGAGAAGCAGGCTTCCTTCAGGAAGCCTGATGTGGGACTTGATCCCAGGACCCTGGGATCATGCCCTGAGCCGAAGGCAGGCGCTCAAATACTGAGCCACCCAGGTTGCCCCAGTACTTTCAATTTTAAGGGTGATACAGCCATTAGTATCTCAGCTTGTGAACAGGGAAGGAAGTGATAGGAGATTCTTTAGGGGTCCCAGATTTGTTTTGGGATGATCCTTTATGCATGAATTATGGTATTTTTTAAAAGATGTTTCTATGAGAAATAAGTTTCATAAGATAATATGAAAATCAAGAAGGAAATTACTGAGAAAATGAGATAATAGCTTTTCTAGAAAGGTGTGCCTGGTATTTGAGAATACGTTGTTATCTCTGGGTAGACTTTTCATTACTTTCTACCTTCTTCTTCTATGTTGAAGTTGAATGAAAATCCTGTACTGGGGAGCACCTGGGTGGCTCAGTGGTTGAGCGTCTGCTCAGGGCTTTATCCCGGGGTCTCTGGATCAAGTCCTGCATCAGTCTCCCCACAGGGAGCCTGATTCTCCCTCTGCTTATGTTTGCTTCTCTCTCTGTGTGTCTCTCATGAATAAGTAAATAAAATCTTAAAAAAAAAATCCTGTAGGGGAAGGGAGACAGGAAGTTTTCTGAATGGAAACAATGCTTAATGTGAAGGAGAGCAGTGGCTAAGAAAGTAGTTGTTAGATACATTTATTTTGAATTTATTTTCTTTAGCCACTGATCTGGTTTCTTCTTTGTCCTATGAAATACTGGTTTGTCTAGTTCATTGTCCAGACAGCTAATTTCAATTCAAAGAAATGTTTTGCAGGTTTGTAGGAAGACTTGTAAGGAAAATGGCATAAAGATGGAGCTCTCCGGCAACAGTTGGCAAATTACAAGGTGGCTCAGAAGTTCTTTAAGCAGGTTTCAGCCTTGTCTCTTCTTCTTCCACCATCCCTTCTTTTCCTAACCTGTCTCTTAGATAAAAAACAAAACTGGTTAAGAAAATTACTTGAAAACTCCAGTCCTGGTATTCATAGCTGAGGTCATTTTTTTCTAGGAAGCTCTAGCAAACTTGGCATCACTTGACAAAGGGTTATGCCCTTGAGAAGAGAAACAGACAAAGCTTCTGTCCTTGTCAGACTCTAACTTCAACTCACTGTAAACAAAATAAGCCCACTAAAGTAGAGTTTATTTCTGATTCTTCACAAACATTGTTGCTTGCTTTAAGGCACTGTCTCCCTGGCCCTATCTAGAGTGAATTATGGTTTTGTGAATTCCCAGAACATCAGCATACATATATAATTTAAATTTCTGCCTTAAAAAAAAAAAAATTTAAGGAAGCACCTAGCTGGCTCAGTTGATAGAGCATGGAGCTCTTGATCTCAAAGTTGTGGGTTTGAGCCCTATGTTGGGTGTAGAGATTACTTAGAAAATTTTAAAATGTAAATAAATAACATTTTAAAAACCCAAACTTCGTTATTTAGGGCTTTTTTTTAAAGATTTTTTTTTTAATTTATTCATGATAGACATAGAAAGAAAGAGAGAGAGAGGCAGAGACACAGGCAGAGGGAGAAGCAGGCTCCATGCCGGGAGCCCAACGCAGGATTCGATCCTGGGACTCCAGGATCATGCCCTGGGGCAAAGGCAGGTGCTAAACCGTTGAGCCATCCAGGGATCCCCTATTTAGGACTTTTAAGTCATGTGTAAAAATGTAAGGAACTTAAAACTTTTGTATATAGCAAAAACTCTAAATTCTAAATACTGCTCTTTTTTTAAGTTAATTTCAGTGTTCCACTGCAATAACAAAAATTAGATTATAATACAGTTTGAACAGTGTGTTCAATCAAATCTTGGAAGTCATATATCTGTATTGGCAAACTGGATGACTAAGGTGACAACTTAGGTAGTTCTAGAAGGCCCAAAAGGACTTTACTGACCATGTAGCATAGATTTTCCAGTAGTGCTTTGTATATATCATCAAAGCAAAGCTCCAGCATTAACTCTAATCTACTCTGCATGTGAAGGTTTTTTATGTGTCTTGGCTTTAAATTCTAAGAGTTATTTTTGGATCATCACTTTTTCAGTAAAAGAAACTCTTGTTAAAAACATGCCACAGACACCTGGGTGGCTCAGTGGTTGAGCGTCTGCCTTTGGCTCAGATCATGATCCCGGGATCCTGGGATCGAGTCCCACATCATGCTCCCCAAGGGGAGCCTCTTCTCCCTCTGCCTATGTCTCTGCCTCTCTCTGTGTCTCTCATGAATAAATAAAATCTTTTTAAAAAAATAAAAATAAAAACACCCCATTATATTGCAAGTGATCAGAAAAATCTGCCTAACAGAACAAGCCTGGGATATTTCTAGAGCTGAGTTTAAGAGCCCTTCAAAAGATGAGACATGAAGTGTAAACCAGTTTGAATACATAATGAGAAATACATCACAATTTTTAAGAGATGAAATTCACTTGAACTTGAATGGTGGCAGGTTCACCATTGCTCACTTCTTGGCCAATTCACTATCTTCATTTCTTGGTGATTTTATAACCCAAAATATTAAGTGAACACTGAATTGATGCTCAGTAATTACTTAATGAATTATTAGTGAATCCATAGTAACAAAATCATACAGTATTACAGATTTAACCAGTGAGGACTTTAATTAACTTCATGACATAGATCCTTTAACTGGAAATCAGGATGCAGTTGTAAAGAGTAGTACAAGAGAAATTGTGCTTATTGCAGTTCCAGAAGGTGCCTGCATCTTAAACAGTATTCACTAGGCTTTGTTTACATGTTTTCATTTAAATCTATATAGCCTACATATGTAGCATAAAAAAAAAGACGACCCCAACTTAAAAAGAAGCTATTTTGGGGGCAGCCCCAGTGGCACAGCGGTTTAGCGCCGCTGAAGCCCAGGGCGTGATCCTGGAGACCCTGGATCGAGTCCCACGTCAGGCTCTCTGCATGGAGCCTGCTTCTCTCTCTGCCCCCCTCCCCCTCTTTCTCTCTCTCTCTGCATCTCTATGAATAAATAAATAAAATCTTAAAAAAAAAAAAAAAGAAGCTATTTTTGTAAATGTCCTTTGAACACCTAGCCTGAAACTCCAAGCACAGTAAGCATATAGGTTGGCAGAGCACATCATATGGTGAACTTTGATTTCAAACTAGCATAGGGAAAGCCTGTGTAACCTCGTATTAGAAAGTTTGTTTGCTATTAAACAACAGAGGAAATTTGACTTGAGATTGTATTGTGTTTTTATCTTTCTTGTGCTTTTGGGGTGTGTGTGTGTGTGTGTGTGTGTGTGTGTGTTTGGCAGGTGGGGCAAACTTGCATAAGGATGAATAAATAAACAGCTTTTCTGAAGGCAGCAGAGCTATGCCAGTGATTCTTCACTACATCTTTTTTTTTTCTTTTAAGAATTTAGTTAGTTAGTTAATTAGTATAAGTAGGGAAAGAATCTCAAGCAGACTCCCTGCTGAGCATGGAGTCCAACTCAGGGTTCGATCTCATGACCTGAGATCATGACCTGAGCCCTAATCAAGAGTCAGACGCTTAACTGACTCAGCACCCAGACTTCACCATATCTTGGAATTTTGTTCTAGAACTTGTAACTCCTCAGATATGAGAGCAATACCTTTAATCTTTTCAGCCATGATTAAGTTCATAATTTGATCCACAGCTGTTTAGAGAAAAGGAACAAGGAATGAGAAAAAGGAGAAGGGAATGTTCAGGCGAGGACTGAAAAAATGTAAAGAAACAGGAAAGTTAGGGCCGCAGAACTTTATGTGAGAAGAAATGTGGGTGCCTGAGAGAAATTGACTTGTTAGTTGTAAAACAGGAAAAGGGTGAAGGGAATACAACATGTACTTTACCCCACTTCGCCCTCAGAAAGATAATGTCAGAAGAAAGTGTTCTAGATCATTCCTGGGTCAGTTATGAAGGATGGCATGGCAAGGGAGATACTTACTGGCATTTCTCAAGATAAACGTTCATGACTTCTGAATATGTCTCCAAGTATTAACCAAGAACATTACATTTAATATGTAAAGTATGAAGTATTGCTTTCTAAAGTCCCTAAATTCTTGGAGTAGGGCACAACAGCTGTCACCATAACTTTAGAACACGGCCTCAACCCACACAAGACTTTATGGCCTTCTAAAGACCAAACTAACTTATCTCACACAGCTGGAGAGTAACGCAGGAAAGAGTCAGGGTTTTTTGACTTTACATAGGCCTTGAAAAATGGGCATGATTTCAAAAAGTGGATAGAACCGGAAAGAATGGCATTATTCAGAGGGAAGAGACAACATGAATTAAGATGTGTTAAGAAATGTAGAGGTAGGGGATCCCTGGGTGGCGCAGCGGTTTGGCGCCTGTCTTTGGCCCAGGGCGCGATCCTGGAGACCCGGGATCGAATCCCATATCAGGCTCCCGGTGCATGGAGCCTGCTTCTCCCTCCGCCTGTGTCTCTGCCTCTCTCTCTCTGTGACTATCATAAATAAATAAATAAATAAATAATTAAAAAAAAAAAAAGAAATGTAGAGGTAGAAAGTATGGTAAGACATTGAAGGTTATGGGAAATAGTGGGAAATAAAATGGAATCAGCTGAGTAAGGCCAGATACTAGAGAACTGTTAAAGTCAGACATTTGTTCACTTGGTTTGGTGGACAGTAAAGAGAAGGTCTGGCATCTGTACAGCGGAATAGCATTACTTTCTCCATCATCATGCCATATAGGCTATTATTTGGGAATGGAAGGATAGAGGATATGAGCGATTCTGTAGTTCTTTTGAGACAGGATGAACCTATTCAGAATGATTGTGTGGATGAAAATGAATCTAAAAAAGGGCCCAAAAAAGAAATTACAAAGAAGCTGTGCTGCCATAATAAGATCACATTTGCCAGAGAAATAATGCATCAAACATTTGGTGTTAATCAGAAAGGAACAATAGAAGATGCTATAGGGAAATCACAGCTTTTGAACAAATACTCAAAAGAAAATGTTTCTCATAGATCTAAAATTTGTCAGATAAAAGAAATAAATGAGTTTATCAAGTTTGTGATCCAGAAACCTAGTCAAGAAATACCAATTGCCAAGGCAGTTATTTATCTTAAAGTGATTGCAGTTAACAAGAAGCATAGTGTCCCAGAATTAGAGTTCAAGGGCAGTTTCAAGTGGTCTGGGAGAATGATGCTTCAAAGTGGGTCAGCCTCACGGTAAAAAACCAGTGTAGCTCCTTGGTGCTGAATGATGTTGGTGCAAGACCCATCTCTGTAGTACTGCAGTCTAGCTTCAGGAAAAACCACTTTATATGTGGGTCAGATAGGCAGTTTTTAAAAATGCATTTTTCTGTAGCAGTGAACAGAATGGGCAAGAAACTTGAATAGGGGGGCACCTAGGTGCACAGTAGTTGAGTGTCTGCCTTCAGCTCAGAGTGTGATCTCTGAATCCTTGGATTGAGTCCCACATTGGGCTCCTCGGAGGGAGCCTACTTCTCCTAATGCCTATGTCTCTGCCTTTATGTCTCTCATGAATGAATAATAAAATCTTTAAAAAGAGAAATAAAAAATAAAATCTTTAAAAAGAGCTGTTTGTTTAAAAAGAGAGAGAGAGAGAGAAACTTGGATAGGTTGTGTGTGTGTGTGTGTGTGAGAGAGAGAGAGAAACTTGGATAGGTTGTGAAACTTATTAAAAAAAAAAAACTCATCACATTATGAGAACTTAAGTCTTCAGTTGTTGTTTTTGAAGTGCTACACAGTAGCCAGAGCATATCCTCAGCCTGATTGTATGAATTCAAAAAAGAGACTGCAGGAATGTGGACTTGCCTTAGACTAGTATGGAGTTCTTGTTTAAAAACAAAAATCAAGGGGATCCTGGGTGGCTCAGCGGTTTGGCACCTGCCTTCGGCCCAGAGCGTGATCCTAGAGTCCTGGGATCAAGTCCCACATCAGGCTTCCTGGATGGAGCCTGCTTCTCCTCTGTCTATGTCTCTGCCTCTGTATGTGTGTGTGTGTTTCTCATGAATAAATAAAATCTAAATTAATTAATTAACAAAAATCAAGCGTGCTGATTTTAGATTTTTTTTTTTTTATGGATATAACCTGTCACAGGGGAAAAAAATGTATAAATGTAGTACTGACCTGGCTGATGTGAAATAATGACTTCAGAAGGTGTGGTCTAGATACTGGTAACCACCTGTGTTAAGAATCCACACTGACTGGGGTCCCTAGGTGGGTCAGTCAGTTAAGCATCCAACTCTTGGTTTCAGCTCAGGTCCTGATCTCGGTTGTGAGATCAAGCCCGACATCAGGCTCTGCTCTACTCTCTTCGTGGAATCTGCTTAAGCTTCTCTCTTCCCCCTGCCCCTCCACATGCTCGCACACACTCACTCATACACTCTCTCTTTCTCAAATAAATAAATAAATAAATAAATAAACAAATAAATAAATAAATCTTTAAAAAAAAAAGAAAGAAAGAATCCACGCTGACTGGTTGCTTTCTGGCAGTCATGCACTGGGACCACATGGAAAATTGGAAACTCTGTTATGTTTTTGGCATGGGATTTAATCTCAGTACATTGATAAAGGCTTCCAAAGGAGTTCAGATAAAAAGTGGGACTAATGATGAGCTTCAGTAGTGATATGAAGCAGAAGAGGAAGACTCGAACAACAGCAAAGACAAGACTACAAATAAATAGCAGGGACATCTGTGATTTAAAATTTGAGCAAGGGGATAGTAAGTATAAGAACATTTCATGTTTCATTCCACAGGGTAAATAAATACTTACTATTTTTCAATACCATTGTATATTCAAGCTGTATTTGCCAAATTTATCTAATTATAAGATAATTGGGACCCTTGTCAAAAACAAAAATTTTCATATCTCCTAGAATCAGTTTCCAGGCATGGGCCTAGGGTACTGTATTTTTGACAAATGGTCCAGATGAATTATATACTCAGCCAATTTCAGGAAGCACTGACTTATGCCAATTCAATGTGCCTGAATGTTGGCAAGTTGTCATAATGTTAAGCTAATGTGTTACATAGAATTTTCTTCAAGTGATAGATGTTACAATATCATGTGGCAATAGAATTATGATAAATATTAATGTTGACAAACTCATAATTTTAGGGTTAATAGCTTATCCTCTGTGTTAAATTTTCCTGTTCTGTAACAGGTATTAGGTGTCATCATGTGGAAGTAAAGACCCAGTGAAAAATAGAATTCCACATCCCCATCTCAAAGGTCCTGTCTTCCTTCCAGGAATGCAAATTCTCAAGGAGACTTTGCTCATCTAAGAACATTCACATGTGTCCTCAAAGTACTGAAACTTCTACAGCTATCTTTTTGCAGTTCAAGTTGTACATACATTTTATCTGAAGGTCAGCCTAAAGGAAATGTCTTAGAAGAAAGGCACCTTTTCCTCTTAATGGTTATTTTTTCTTTGGATAAAAATCTTGTACTTGCAATCTGTGGTATTGTAATAAAAATATACATAGTCCAGTACCTGTTAAGTGTTGCCAAATGGAGACTCTCAAAAATATCTAAGCTGGCTTATTTGTTTGATTTTTTAATAACTGGTGGTTGTTTCTACTTCTCCAAACCTATTGGTCTTTTTGTTGTAAGCAAGTCTGGTCACAGTTCCCAAATAAGAAACAAATCACACTGTCCTGCATTTCTCAAAAACTGTTGACAATCTAACTAGGCAAGACAAACATACAGAAAATAAAATAAGTGTACCAGACACCGCCTTGCAGTGTTACAGCATGGGAGTGATACAGACCGTAAAACCTAAATTCCCAGTAAAGAGAGTGTATAATCAGTAAACTTAAAAAAAAAATCAGTACACTTATGAACAAAATACAATTGTTTTTCTCTCTGACAAAGGCAAGAATGTGACAAACTTTCTGGCATCATATAAGAAAGGCACACACATAACTATCTGCTTCTTTCTTCATTTCCCTCTCAGGCACATTCCTATGTGACTCCCCCTACTTCTTTTACACACTGTCATGCTTATATGTTATTTCTTATAAGCATCTTGAAGTTTTCTTGAGGCTCTCTCTCAGACTCCTGAGGCAGATATAATCAGGACAGGTGACTAAGCATCAGAGGAACTGGGATCAAATCAGAGTCAAACTCTCAGGGGACTCCTACTTTCTAGTCACGAGAGGATGGGGATTTGTGTTGGCTTAGGCTCTAAGAAGCCATTTGTTTTCCTCTCTGTATCCCAGTATGGGCCTTCCAAGTCTCCTCTTGCCCCTGCCTCCCCATCTCCAGTGCCACTCTCCTCTGCCATGACCAAGCAGCAAGGTCAACAGAGTACCTGAACTTTTATTGCAAGTGAAAGAATTGAGGCACACAACACATGTATTGGCAAGATGAATCACATACCTATCCTCAGCTCTTTTATCCCTGGGCAGACATAAGCTTAAAACTCTGTACATTTCCAGAGGCTCCCCTTGATTGTACTCTTTTGCATCAGACCTTTCTTCTGGGCTCTGTTCTTTAAAGTTCTTCATACTTCAAGGCTTGACTACCACTCTTAGATTTGGATATCTAGAAGAAAAATGGCCTTTCCTCTGAAAGTTCCTCATTCTTCATTTCTTCCCTTCTTGTCCTATTTCACCACTTCTCAAGAAACTGCTGTTTCAAAAACAGTATTCCCAACCTTGGAAGCCTTCCCTGAGCCTGTGTACATACCATTTTATTCCTACTTTGTCCTATCTCTTGCCCTAAAGGCTTACGGGAAGTTGGTCTTCTACTCCTTGGCTTTTTGTTCCACCTCCCATTCCTCTGGAAAATAAAGTTCTAAAAATAGTCTCCCATCCCCCATTTTCCCTTGGAAACCCTATTTGTGAATTTATAGAGCACATTTGCATATTATCAGTAATTTGTCTTAATATTTGGTTCTGTATAGTTGTGTTTTAATAAAGCTTTGCTGTCATATTTGAAGATTGGCCCTCAAATCTAGCTTACTTGGGAAGCTCATGTCTCCACCTTTGCCATTCAAGACTGAACTTAGATGGAAATGTGCACTAAATAGTACATCTTAAATTTTATATAATATATATAAAATAATAATAATAACTATTATTATTATTTTTGGTCTTTTGCTAGACCATGCAAATGCATTGGCCAGGCTGTTGGAAGGCTTTGCCAGAGTTCGAGTTTGAGCTGTTTGTTTAGAACTGTTGTGTCTGACCCTGAGAGGTTGTCTGTTTTAGGTGTAAGTACCGGTGTGGATGTAGTTCATATTCAGGCCTCCATTACTTTTTACGAGTTCAGGATCTCTACTATGTTTTTGCCTGGTTGAAACTCAGTTATAGTAAAATATTCATCCAGAAAGATGTCTGGTCAATATTCATCTGTTAAATCTGCTTTCTTTACTTTCATTTCAGATTTGTCCAATATGTGCAGCATTACCTGGAGGCGATCCTAATCATGTCACGGATGACTTTGCAGCTCATCTTACACTTGAACACAGAGCCCCTAGAGATTTAATATCCTTTTAAGAGGCAAGAAGGGATAGAGTTGTTTGTAATGTTTGTTACTTTGATTATTTTTAAGGACAACATACTCAAAGAAAACTAACCTCCAAATTATTTTAGTTTATTAGACCTTTCCTAAAAATGATTCAGTGTTGAGATACAATTTATTTCTCTTTTTATATGCTATGACTGTCGCATGAACAACGCTCATTAAGTGAAAGTTGCCTTGCTCATCATCTTCACTCCATTACAGTCATTTTTTGTTTTTAAAAGACTGACTAGGTTAAAAGTTTTCAGCCGGGTGTTTTCATTACAAAAGAGGAAGATGCTCATATAAATTAAAATCTAAGTAAATATAAAGAGGATTTATTTGCATTCTCTCCCTGTGCCCTCTTGCCTTGCCCTGTTACAGGTGGGTTATGAGTGGGGATGCATGTTGGGGCTGCTTTCCCTTTTGGAGTCCTCTTCTCCGGAGACAGTCATTCCCCGCCCAGTCTGAGTCAGACAGCATAAGGTCAGATCCAGCTCCAAAGTCCTTCCCTACTTTCTTTTCTGCTTCCCATTTGCAAGTCTATCTCTCAGCAGTTGCTGGTGACGTTCCATATAATCTTCAAGAGGTTAGCGGCCCACCAGAGTAATTAATTTTATATACCCTGTGCTTCTTGTTTCAAGTTATGAATTATTTTTCTAAGACTATCCCCTATCAACAGGGGTCTGTTTTCATGTAAAGATGTCAGTGTTCATTATAGTTCAAAGCAATTCAAGAGCTATTCACAACTTTTCTCTTTGCCAGATTTCATTCTGATTCCTTTGATTGCCTCCTGGCAATCATAATTCAACCTTAGTCCTACTGAGGAAGAAACTGGTTCAATGATTTTCTTGTCCCACAGCTCCCCTCCCTTGCTTAGATGGTTCCTCATTTTCTAACTGGAAATATGGTCCCTCGGAATTAGGGGAAAATGAGAAAACTAATGGAAAGATAAAGACACAGAACTAACCTAAGAAATTAGAATGTCAGTAGACTGAGCCAAGAGCCAGTCAAGGGGCTAGTATTCACTGAACAGAGGAAACCACTTTTCCTCTCTCCTAAGTGCTGAGGACACTGAAAGCATAATGAAGAGAGAGAGAGAGAGAGAGAGAGAGAGAGAGAGAGAGTGTGTGTGTGTGTGTGTGTGTGTGTGTGTGTGTGTGTGTGTTTTAGGAGAGTAAGAAAACCCAGATGGGCAAACAAATACTTAAGTCTTTGAGTTGCTTCATACTTTATATAAAAGAATCTTAGAACAATATCCAGAGGTTTATGCTTGATCCCTGTTTCACTTGATCTTCATGGAGAAGCTAGGCAAATAACTTAAGGCCAAACTGTTATCCTGAACTTTTTCAGCAAATTCAAGGAATTCTAGTGAAATTGTTATCCATATTCCATGTCATCTATATCCATTTTTGTGAAATTATAAGAATCTCTGGTTATCAAGAAAAATGAAATTATGCAAAATTAAGAATAAGAGAAGGCATATGTTACATTTTAGATTCCTAACAAGTATTACCATGAGGTTCTAGAAAACAAAATGTTGACACTGCAGTCAACACTGGAAATATACTGATTTTTCAGGTACTTCAGGTACTGCTGTATGGTGACTTTGTCATGAGGGAGTGGTTTCTCTCGAAGCCTCATAAGCATCAGAACTTTTTTCTTTTAAGCTGTTTTGATGGAACTCTTCCTAAAGTGCACTTTTTATACCCAGATGCTTTTTGAAAACAAAGTACAATGATCATAACATCACTTTCTGTAGAACCCAAACCATGATCCTGAGTACCATGATGAGATGTGCACATTCTGGTGGCACCTGAGGGTTTCATGGAGCTGCTCAGCCTGTCCCTGAATGACTCCAAAATCATCAGCTGTGAACTGGGAAGCCAGCAAAAAGTTATTGTGCACTTTAGAGATGTTCTGTGTGCTGCTTTGAAAGAGAAGTCTCTTTTACAATGATAATGATAGCTGGCGTTTCCCACACGCTGGCCATTGTGGAAATGCAAGATTGTCTTCATGAGTTTGGGTAGCTGTCTGCTATTCGGGATGTTCTTTAGTTTGAGTTAGCTGTAGGAGATGGGGGAGGCTGCTGCATATGTGTTTTGTTGAGAAATATGGCATTACTCTCTGTGTGTCCACCTATATAAGAAATTCAACTCCAGTCTGCTGTCTTCTAGCAGCATTGAAGAAGAACTTGATAGATTAATAACCAAAAGGAGTCTTTTACTCCTGAATTTAAATTATTTGTACTGTTCCTTTCTCTTTACAGATGATAATTGAGATTTGATTAGTACAGCTTTCCTCAGATATTAAAACTGATGCTTATTAATTCTGGTTACTTCAATATGAACATATATGATATTCTTTACCGAGGTCAGAGTAAGGAGATGCCTCACGTGGGTATCTGACCTGACAGCACCTTTCACCACATCTGGTTATTGTAGCTGGAGCCTAAGAAGAAATTTCTTCCTCTCTGGAAAACCTTTTTCCCCTTTAAAAACACGCGCGCACGTGCACGCGGGCGTGCGCACACACACACACACACTTTGCTTTATATTTGAGTGTCTTTTTTTAGAGTTAATAGCCCTCATAGATATGGTTGTAACATTTGCATTCTAAATGAAATGTGCTGTTTTTAAATGTTTATGGTTTAGGAAATATGCATGTCTATCTAGCAAGGGCTCAAGTGATTTTTTTTTTCTTTCTGTGAAATACTTGGGTTCTTTTCTTAACTTTGGAGTTATGATGAATCGAGTGGTGTTCGACATGTACGTAGAATGTTTCACCCTGGCCGGGGATTAGGAGGTCCTCGTGCTCGTAGATCAAACATGCACTTTACTAGCAGTTCTACTGGTGGACTTTCTTCTTCTCAGAGTTCATATTCTCCAAGCAATAGGGAAGCCATGGACCCTATAGCTGGTAAGTTAGTTTCATGTTCGTAAAGGAAATGGCCAGGGAGGGGGGCCTCCCTTTAAAAGTTTTTGGTGGATTTTGTGTTTTTAGTCTCTCATCATGCTTCTGTATTCATAGAATTTTCCCACATTTTATAAGTCTAAAATCTGGTAAAGGTAGATAATATATAGTAGTTCATTCTAGCATTTCTTTAAGTGCTTAGAGCAGAAGATAATAAGAAGTGGCTCTGGGTTCTCTATTCGTGGCCTCCATTGAAACTCCAGAAAATGATAAAAGACTTCAGAGTTGAAAGGCCTCCAGAATTCCATGGTTCAACCTCCACAAGCACACGGATGCTAAGACTAATGGACAAGCTAAAGAATTACGTTTTCTCATGGAAGGAAGTAGAGTAGGAATTTCTCTGTTCTTGCCTTGATTTGAGAACTGTATGCTTAGGGAACATACTGAAAAGTAAATATTTTAATAGCGTAGGAAAATCTTATTTTTTTTTTTTTTTGAAAATCTTATTTTTAAAAGCAACAACATTAAAAAAAAAAAAAAAAGGAAAACATTTGAACATGTAGTTCATAGCCAAGTCCATGAGTCTAATACATGGCCAACTGAGGAAGCCAGTAATAGAGTCAAAATATAAGGTCAGAAATCACAAGAGCCTGAGGCTATAAGACACACCAAGCACAGCCAGGTGGTGAGACCCTGGAAAGCCTGCATAAGTTCTGAAATGTGTGCACGTGGTACAATATGCATCTGCAAGTTGTGATGCATCTTGCAGAACATGCTGAAACCCTGGTAAGTGTACATCTGCGATACCAACTAGGAACAGTTTTACTCATAAAATGTTCTTAGAAATGTACAGACATACAGATATAAAATCTTAATTCTAAATGTGCTTTGGGCATTTGAATGTGCAGTAAGCCTTATAAACTGAATTTTGGAGATTTAGAAAAATATTTCTTCATCCAAAGGGAATATTTACATGCTGTCTTTGGTAGCAAGCTCTAAAAGTTAATTTCCAGAAGCAGAATTCAAAAGTGAGAGATTCTCTCCATGCAGTTTTTTTCTGTCAGTGAAAATTTGTTTATTTTAGTGTTGGACTATATGAAAGAATGGTATAAGAACCCCTGGGCTAGGGGTGCCTGGGTGGCTCAGTGGTTGAGCATCTGCCTTTGACTCAGATCATGATTCCGGGGTCCCTGCAGGGAGCCTCCTCCCTGTGCCTCTGTCTCTGCTTCTCTCTGTCTCTCATGAATAAATAAATAAAATCTTTAAAAAAGAAAGAAAAAAAAGAACCCCTGGTATAAAGCAATAGTGAGCAAGAAAACAGAAATGTACCCTGTTAATGAGTTTTAATGATGAAGAGCATTTGCCAGCCAGGAAATGTCTATGAGGTAGCCATCATCAATTCCATGGAAGTGAGGTAGGGAGGGACCCCCCCCCCCCCCCCCGACACACACACAGACGGGAGAAAGCAATTCCTGCAATTTACCTGGATGAGAACTTGGGGACATAGGATATTGCTCTTGATGAGTACAACCTCACTGAAATAAGAGCGTCTGGATTATAACAGGACACTAACTAAGCTGTCCAGTCAGGAGCCATTCAGCCTTACTGAGCATCGCCAGTGGTACTCACTCCAGTGGTACTCTGGTACTGTCAAATGGCAATACCAGAAAGTACCAGAGAGAGAAGGCAAAGGTGAATGGTACAAAGAGTCACAGATAGAAATGACCCAGGCCTCTTAAATATAATTTTGATCATCATTCAATTGTTAAGTAATACTAAAGGCCTACTTGTGTTGGGCACCATTCTAAGAGCTGGGAATATCATAAACAGTAGACTTGATCCCTGCTTTCACAGAGTTTGTATTGAGAGAATTTATGTTAGGATCAGACCATCAGATGATCCACTTAAATTTTTTTAAATACTAAGAGAAAGTATGACTAAATTAGTCCATTAAGCAACAGTCTGTTATATTTTACTTCAAAAAAAATTGTATGTGGAGTCATGTATTTGCATTCCCCATACACAATAGCTTCTACCTCCAGGAGGCATTCTAAAAGATTCTGAGGGCCGCTTGGCTGGCTCAGTCATTAGAGCATGCAACTAGTTCAAGCCCCATGTTGAGTGTAGATTACTTAAAAATAGAATCTTTAAAAAATAAAATAAAAGGCATTGAGCTTCTTGGGGCACCTGGCTGACTCATTTAATAGGGCATACAACTCTTGATCTCAAGGTTGTGAGTCCAAAAAATAAAAAAAATAAAGGTTGTGAGTCCAAGCCCAATGTTGAGCAGAGAGATTACCTTAAAAATGGACAAATAAAAATAAAAGGTATTATGCTCCAAGCTGAAACTTTATGTTGCCATGGATACCTGTCTGTTGACAATCATTTCTAATATTCCTCTAAAAGAGTGATCTTCAGCATTTTGTTTTCCACAGTATTTGAGGAGATGTTAATTACTTTCGTTTCCATTGGCAGAGCTTTTATCTCAGTTATCAGGAGTGAGACGTTCTGCAGGAGGACAGCTTAATTCTTCTGGCCCTTCCGCTTCTCAGTTACAACAACTGCAGATGCAGCTGCAGCTGGAACGGCAGCATGCCCAGGCAGCACGACAACAACTGGAGACCGCACGCAACGCAACCCGGCGTACTAACACAAGCAGTGTCACCACTACAATCACACAATCCACAGCAACAACCAACACAGCTAACACAGAAAGCAGTCAGCAAACTATCCAGAATTCCCAATTTCTTTTAACAAGGTAGTTCACTTATCAATACAACTTTGTTTGAGGAGTGTTTTATTAGCACTATGCAGTCTGCAATGATCTTTTCTCTTTTGTTGTGCCTTGTATTTGTTCTTGATGATTCGAGGTTTGATCAAACCATTAAAACTCCTAAATCTAATCGAAATTACATATTCAGTATTTCCCCAAGAATATGAAAAGTAATGATTATTTTAGAGAAAGTAGGAATGCTGGTGGTCTTGTTCAACAGTAAATTATTATCCTATGTGAATTTTTTCCCTTATATTGCCCATAAAACCGAAACCTTAAAGGATTGAAAACTGGGACACCATATCATTACATTTTGGGGACACATGAAGTACATTTACTGTCATAATTAACATTGCCTTTTTTTTTTTTTTTTTTTTTTTTTTTGCCAATTGCAGTTAGCTATGAAATACTAAAAGATACAAGAGAGGATTTCATAACACAGTGGTTTTCTCCTGAGAATTTCCAAAGGCTTTAAAGTCTTATATTTGCCACAAACAAAAGTAACAGTTTTTAAAAAGAGTTCACCATGGTATAAAAAACAGTATACACAATTGGGTGGAATAGAGTTACCAGCTTCTGAAAACTACCATTTGCCACTAAATATATTCCTCTCCCAAGCCTATCAGAGTCTTATGTGACTTTTAAGAATATAAAGGATTTTCGAAAAAGCAGTAATGAGTAGACTTAGGCTTAACCGGTAATGAACCTGGACTGATCTGGGCTTAAGTAAAAAACTGTGAAGTGAAGAAGATGAGTGTAATGTATTGGTTATCTTCAAACTGATATTAGAAGACAATGTTGTTTCTCTGTGTATTTCTTTTATGTCATACTTTTAAAAATATTAGTACAGTAGTACATATGCATAGTTGTAAATAACACGTGAATGCAGAATAAAAAATGTTTGTAGACCCCTGTCTAGAGCCTCGGGTTTGCCACTTACTAGTTTGGACTTTGGCAAGTCACTTCACTTCTCTTAACCTCAGTTCTGTCATTGCTGGCCCCTGAGCTTTGCCTCATGGAAAAGAGAATTGTTTTAAGGATGAAATGGAATTTCGGTATGTGTATGGTCTGGCTCAGTATCTGGCATATAATATAGGCCCAATTAATGATTCCCATGATTATCATTTGTTATGGATCTAAGGAGGAAGTTTGAAGTGGGGGAATCTACCACAAATAGGAGAACTAACAGTGTATATATCCACCAAGAGTCCACTCACCTGTGGATGGAATGAATGTCTTTGGAAAAGACATCTTCCCACCCTTGACCCATTCTATTTTTTAGCTCCAAACTCAGTGGGCTTGATTTGGGGTTTTTCTCTGTGTCATTATTCTTTCAGACACCCAGCTCCCAGGGCATGGTATGGGTAGCCATTCGTTGAGCTGCCTTCCTTGGATTTTGGTTGTAGCTTTTTGAAGAGCCCTTTCTGTCATCTGATACAGCACATTGCACAGTACCTTGCAATTTGCAAGACCACTTTTCCCATCTCTCATTGTATCATCTGATGCTGGCTCATATGATTTACCTTAGGCAATATTTCCAAAAAAATATTCCCTGGAACTTTATATATTCTAAGGAACATGTATAGTTACTTATGTTCAGTTTTTTTCCTGATGAATAATTTTGGGGAAGATTAGCAAAAGCAGTTTATTTACTGTTGGGCGTCTCAGAACTGTAAATAGATCAGCATGCATTATGAATCTTCAAGGCAGGAGAGCTTCAAGGCTGCAGTGTTTCCATAGAAAAAGCCTGGTTTTTGGTCACAAAGCCATTGCATGATATATGTAGGACCTAAGTCTTATCTTTGGCTTCTTTGACCAGGGACAGTTCCTGTTCACATTGCCCTGGAATTCATGAGGAGAAACAATTTCTTTGGGATCCAAAATTGTTGACCTTTGAAAAAGTGTTTTTCAGTGCTTATGTCAGATTTCAGTCTTTTGGTGATGGAGTCAACTAGTTTTGCTAACTCAGTTTGAAGATCTTCATAAGCTTTGCAGTTATTTCTAGACCCAAACAAAGTTTGGCCCATTCGGAGATATAGCCCTAGTACCAGATTTTATTGCTTTTCGGAAGTGAAATATTTTCTCTATTATTTCCTTAAACTAAAACCAGTAATGTCATGGGGCATCCCAATTCACATGGGGCGCCTGGCTGGCTCAGTTGGTAGAGCATATGACTCTTGATCTTGGGGTCATGAGTTCAAGCCCCACATTGGTTGTAGAGCATACATTAAAAAGGGAGGGGAACTCCTGGCTGGCTCGTTTGATGGAGCAAGAGATTCTTAATATTGAGGTTGTGAATTGGAGCCCCACATTGCATGTAGAGATAACTTAAAAATAATATCTTAAAAAAACCAAACAGACAATTAGTACTGTTGCAATGACTTGCAAAGAGTTGGGTACCTCAGCCTGTATATGTCTGGTTTGTTCACTATGTAGGCAGCCTTCTGTATATCATCAGTCATTTCCTTTCAGTGTGGATTTAATGGCTTTCTATAATTACCTTCCAGATTCTTTTGCTTTCTTTAAGTTCTGAAATTTAGATCTTTTCGTTTGTTTCTGAGCCATAGATCCAATCATTCAGTGGCTTTGAGCTTAATGACTGGGAGATTTTGAGTGTGTCTGTTAACCTCTGCTTCAGTTTCTTCTTCCTGTAAAATGTTAAGAATAGTACCTAATTCATAGAGTTAAGACATAATATATACAAATAGCACTTACAGCAGAGCCTGACCCTTAGTAAGGGCCCAGTGTATAGTGTTACTTTGGGATGCCCCTGCGCCTTTCAGCTTACGTAGGACAGCAGATAGCCGGTGCCTGTCCATGGGAGAGCGTGGGCTTGAAGTGTACCTTCTCTGGGAGAGGGACCTGTAAGCTCATGCCTGCTCTGGGTGTCCTTGCACTGTCACCATCTTCTCTGCGTTTGGTTACTTTCCCTGCCCCCAGGGCTCCAGCTAGTTGTCTTTTCTTTCCTTGACACTAAAAATGTAGAGAAATAAAATCACAACCGAAACTAAGCAGAATTCTGCTTATGTCATTTATCATGTTACTAACAAGAATTCCGCTCTTCACATCTGTTCAGTATCCATGCGGATGAGCCAAGTCTCCCAGCATCATGCAGGTCTCCTGAGTGTGTGGAGCAGATGAGCCCCCTGGGCCGCTAATCCAGCCGGATCCTCACTCCCCCATAGGAGAAGTGGAGGGGGTGTGCGGTGTGCCCATGTGTGTTTTCTTGCCCTCTCAGGCTTCGGGACAACTCTTCATTTTGGGAGGGATTAGATGCAAACAATAGAAAACTCAAAGGAACTTTGAGGATTTTTTCAGCTCAGTGTTCTAG